>NW_020955325.1:186365-344418 GCF_003031625.1 Empidonax traillii | reverse complement strand
GGGACAGTCCCTTATTGTTCTTCAAGCTGTTCCTGGAGTCATGAGACTGTGTGCTTTCAGGATTTTTTACATGGACACATCCTCATGACAGCAGATAACAGATGGAAGAATTGACCCCTTAACACTTTCAGAAATCAGAAAATGAACAGCAATGTTAGAATTTGAAATTGTCTCATTGGTTTAGTCCTTGACTTTTGTTGTATGAATGCTTAGCCCTGGCTAGTGCTTTTGGTTAGTCCCTCTGTGCCTCTGCTTCCTGACTTTAAAATGCAAAAAGAAATATCTGCCTTCTTCATGGGAAATTGTCATTATGAATATATTAAAGATTATGAGATGTTCAGATACTGAGGAATAGGCTCTATCCAACTATCTGATCTAGAAATATATAAAATACAGAGATTTCCAAGAAGTGGTTGGAATCTCTTTTTAAAGGGGAAAAAAATTCCATCTGAGGAGGTTATAAGAGCACTGGGAAAATGAGCAAAATGTGAGCATGACCATTGCAAAATAAGAATGTGGAGACATCAGAAGAAAGATTAAAAGGAAGCTTTAAGCAGGACATTTTCACAGATGTGGTTATAAGGGAATCACATGGGAGTGGGAGAATTCTGCCCAGAGCTGGAAGACCCAGTGTGGACAGACATGTCTTTTCTGCTTTCAAATTCCAATGTCAACATTTACTGGCCGTGTGGCTCTGAGTGGCTCATTCAGTGTGTGAGGCACCATCATCTCCATTGGTGGCACAAGGGAGATGTGAGATTACAAATGGGGAGATTACATTAACTGATGTCTAAAACATTGTAAGCTCTTCATGGGGATATACTAGAGGAAGATCAAAAATACCACCATTTGTTAGTCATAACATTGACTAGAAACATTTGGAAGAACATAGACTCTGTTTTTATTTTAAAAATAGAGTGGATATTGTCCTTAATGAAAGATAGAGAAGTGACTCAGGGGCATATCAGCTGTCTGATCCCTGCAGTGTTAGTGAGAGGTATCTGGTATCCTCTTTCATATGAATCAGTTGTCAGATCCAGCTGCGCCTCAGACCATTCCTGGACCACCTGAGGATGAACAGTCTTTTCAGTCTTCCTCTTTTGAGAGGAAGGAGTGCCACGTGCACTGTGGCTTTTGGAAGGTGGGAACCATGGAAACTACACTGAGAACAGAGAGTGCAATTCCCCTGTTCTGTAGGGAGACATTGCCCATGGTTTCTGCCTTGTGGGCAATGTTGGAACTGGCAGTGTGTGCTGGAAAGCATGGAGAGGACATTGCAGAGCACCTGCAGTGTGCAGAGGACAATCAGGCAGATCAGGATTCATTCTCCCCTGCTTAATAACTGAAACATGCCTTCAGCTGCTGTTTCAAGACACAAACTATGAATATCTGGCACCTGTATAAACCATCTCACTGAATTAAAAGAACCAGACTGCATCATAAAGACCTTTAAGCAACCTGCTTGTTTCCAGGTAATTGAGGCTGTGTCTTGGTGTTAGCCAGGATGTTTTTGGTCTGGATTCCAAGCATCTTTCCTCTGTCTGTGACACTATTGCTTCTTTCTCCCCTCCAATCTCATTGTAGTCATCTCACATTTAATATTTAAAGTCAGCATTCCTTGGGCAGGGCCCATTCTTTTCGTCTCTGTTTGCACACTGGCTAACACAGTGGGGTACTGGTCCATGACCAGGACTACTGGGCACTATGCTAATGATTATAATGGCAGTAATTAATAATGCTTTGTTCTTTGATCTCTGGGCTTGCTGAGGCAGTCAGCTGCTGTAATTGTTCTCTGCCCTAGGGCTGAGTGTGTAGTCAGTTTGCTCTTTTTGGCTGTATCTGTTGGTTTGATCTCAGTGCCCCCTCCAGTATGTTCACCCTGTCTTCAGACTGGCAGACTGGAGTCTCCTAAAATGGTTTTGAGGGCAGTTGGCCAGGCCACTTTTGAATCCACTCCTTCCATTGGGAATAGCTTGTATTTCCTTCTACGCTCTACTGCTAGTGTTAACTTTCTCCATGCTCTCACCAGCTCCCTAATAAGGTGTTCACATTTCCTTGTTGTGCTGTTGCCTTGTGCTGTTGCCTTGTCATGATATGGCACTGTTTTTTACACTGATAAATATGTGGATTATTCATAGGTCACTTGTTACTTCCAAGTCTTTATATCCATACAAAACTTCTGGGTTGACTGCGGATTTCAAGTGGAGAAATCAGAAGCAATAAGTATCTCTGAATGACTATCCTGAACACCTCAGGTGATCCAAGAAGGAATATGAGAGGATAAAATAGTGTGGATTTGTGTTTCATGTCTTAAATTATACATGCTTGTACCTTTTTTTTTTTTCGTTTTGTGTGGAGGGAGTATGCATTACCAGGGAATGTTGTATGTACAGTCCTAGAAATGTCAGTGGAGATCCCTGCAGCCTTGAGGGAGGCTTGTCCCTTGGTGGATAGAGGGAGACTTCTTCACCCCCGAGCACATGGCTTCTCCAGAGCAACTTGCTTTACCACTCAGTACTTAAATTCCTCTACTGAAGTGATAAAAATTTGCTTTTCCCTCATCCTTTTTTACCATTTAAAGATTAATTCTAAGGCCATTGCTAGTTCCTTGACAATTTAAGGGGCTCCCATCTAACCATCCTGCTAGGTAGCTGAACTATATCCTGCTGATATCAGCTGTGCTGCTAAGGTCTGAGTGGTGTCACTGGGACAAACCAGCAAAAAATATTGTGGATATCTGAGGTCCTAAAGAGATGCTAGATAGGTGTGGCCTCTTCTACCCAGCAAGAACTCTTAATACTTTTTTCAGGAGTGGAGTGGTGTTATTTGCTTGGAAGGTTTCTGCAGGTGTGATACCATTTAGATCTCCATGTACCAGTGTGCCATCAGAAGACAGAGTGTGAGGAGGTAAGAGTCTGGAAAAATGGGAACTGCAACCTTCTTGCCTTTATTCCAGACTCTGTCAAAATAATTTCCAAGCCACACAGAACAGCTGCAATACTGCACAGGTCTAACATTAAAGAGGAAACTAAACTAGTGAGTCACTCCAGGAGGGCTGGACTAAGGCAGCAAAGTTTGGAAATTTCATCTCTACATCAAAGCCTCAGGAGTCCACAGGATGGCCTGGACTGGCAGGATTAGAAATACAAGAGTGTTAGAGAATATGGCAGGAGACCTAACCCAGATTTGGAGACCTGCCTGAAAAAACACCTATGACGGAGAGCTGAGAAATACAATATTTGTGCTTGTGTGAGAACCAGCCGAATGGAATAGTAATTATCATCTGCTGAATTGGTCAGAGCATGGTGGAAAGTCAGGACAGATCTTTTCTAGCTGGAGAACGTGGCCTATCAAAAATGATTGATTGTTTCTCAGGACTTGCTAAGTTTTCCAGGTTATTCAACATCACTCCAGATGCAGTAGTGGAGAGGAAAAAAACCATTCTTGCAACAAAATTGTCTCTTCATTTTGGAGATCCAGAGCAGGTCATTTCTGACACAAGGCTTCAATTTTCTCTTGAGGTCTTTTGAGGCATTTGTAAGCACCTTGTTAAATCCAGGTCCTATTTTGCTTGGGGAAAATGTTTCTTGCAGTGAAGACAATCAAAGATTTCCTTTCTGAATTCTCATGCTCCTATCCACTCCTCTTGGCAAAGCAATCAATACCTCTAGCAATGGATTCAGCCTTGCATATGAACTGTGGGAAGAGAGCTAAGGCCCAAGCATCTCACTCTGCCAGATCCTTGCTGGCTGGACTCCTTAAGTCTGCAAAAGAAGGAAGATCAACATAAAACATCTGAAAAGCAGAACTTGGAACAGTCAGCTTCTTCTGAATACTAAAATCCCAAGAGTTTCTCTTCCAAACAAGACAGGGCAGTTCAGGGAAGAGCCAGAAACTTTCAGTTCCATTTTATTACTGTGTTAGCAAGAGTCACCCATTAGCTCATTCTCATCTTGCTGCTTCCCTTAATAGATTTCAGATACACTGTCTACCCTGAGACTAACACTGACCCCTTCTGATCCATAGCCTGTCTTCCAGATCCATTCCTTGTGACTAGGAAAAGAGAGATGTCTTCTCGCAGTCTTGGAAGAAATAAAGGATCCAAGTGCATTTAAATGCTGGTAGGCAAATGTTATTAAGGGGCAGAATAAACCCTGATGCAGGATTACACCACTGTGTGTAGAGCTGTTCATTCTCGTACTGTATTGAT
This sequence comes from Empidonax traillii, assembly GCF_003031625.1. NCBI lineage: Eukaryota > Metazoa > Chordata > Aves > Passeriformes > Tyrannidae > Empidonax > Empidonax traillii. The sequence goes on along the minus strand of NW_020955325.1, from coordinate 340,208 downwards.
GTTTCATTCTCATTTTCTTTTGTTTAATGAAAAGTTCACAGTCCTTCCCTTTTCATAAAGGGACTGCAGAATGTATTATGAACATTCAGACTGCCTGCTCAGGGGACAGTTAATGAGCACATAGTAAACAAGTGAGAGCTTGTGTAAACAAAAAATAAAGATAATTCTTTATTCACCTCGACCACAGAGTCCCAAGTCTCTGAAATCTTGGCAACCCCCAAACTCAGAGTTCCTCCCTCCACCGGGATGAGACATTAGCTAGTGTATCAAGCAATTACATAGGGTATTTTTTCTGCAGAGCTGTGACATCATGCCTGGCAGCTCCCCAAGGCACCAGATCCAATTACCTGAGTCACCAGCAAAGGGAAATTGCCAAGGGGCTGTCACTGAAATCAGCTCTGGTGAATGCAAGAGCAGAAAAAGCCAAGTGAAATGGCTGACAGCAGACAGCAGGGGGGTAGGGGGGAAAGAAGCAGCAGTAGTTCCTTATCAGAGACAGGGAAGGAGAAATGGATGAGGAAAGGATGAAAAGAATACAGGCAGAAGGAGCTAAGAAAGAGCCGTAGGGTAAACTCTGTAAGGGGAATTTCCGAGTATTCCCTGTGTCCCACATAAGGGATGATCGGATCCACTAGACTGACACAGGTCGAATGCTCTTGGAAGAGTTTTTTGGTATGTAATTTAAAAATTAATCTTCACTGTCAATGGAACTGATGCCCTTTTCCTTTGTGATCCCACCTGGAACCTCCTTTTTCAATTGTCTGAATTTTTCAGCTTTCTGCTAAAGCTGTTTTCAAGGACTGAGAAACAGACCTCGTCAGTGCTTGCTGTTCCCTGCCCTGGGTTATGTTCCCTTTGCATCTGCAATATCTTCCTTGCCTGGAGGAGTTTGCAAGGAGTACAAGGTTCCTCTGAAGCTGGCACGTGGAGCCTTGTTTTCATAACCAAGCCTCTGGAGGCTTCTGTTAATTACTTCACCAGAATTCTTATATATAGCAGCAAAATGAAATTCCCCTAACACAGTGAAGAAATATAGGCCTCTGTTGCCTAAGGAGCCAGCACTGAAGTGGTGAGTTTAACATGCACAAAAGTATATCAACAGATATCAAAGCCCAGGCATAAATAGGTTCCCTACACAGATCACATTTGCAAATCGGGAGGTGCTCACAGGGAGAATTCCACCTGCATGCGGCATAACCAGCTGCAGTCACGGAAGGAGGTTTTATGTGCTGGACACAAGCAGCGCACACACACAGCATTTCACAGAAACACCAGCACACGTAGATGTACCAGGTAAGATGAAGAGAGTCCATAAACCACAGAAATACACACTGCTCACAAGCACAGACTGAAGTACTGTGCACACACAAAAGCTATTAAGATGTAGATGCAGCCTCATTAATCTGGGCTGTTTTATAAACCTTATTCCCTAGCTTTCATAGGGGATTTAGGTGATAAATGAGGCCATTTTGAAATCTGGCAAAATGCCGGCTTCCTCAGAGCATACTACAGAATAAAATTCTTATATAACGTGTAAAGCACAAGGGGGGAGGGGGCATCTCCAGGAAGGAACACATGTCTGGGCGTGTGTTTGCATGTAAACTATTAGCTTTATCTCCACTGCAGTGCGTTTGTGCAAGTATTCTGCATGTCTGTGGTGTGTGTGGGGGTATGGATGTACTGCTGAGGTTATGTGAACTGATTTGTGCATTGGATAGGAAGAGAAGGGACCTTCGAATGTGAATCTTATACCTGCTCCCATTCCTAGGCTGGAAAACTTGCAATGGCTGACCTTCAGGGTCTACTACAAAGGTTATGGGTTAAGCAGGAATAAGGGCCTTAATTTATCGTGATTTGGTTGGGGAGTTGTCTAGCAATAAAGATATCTTGTCAAGCATCATGACCTTTGTTTCGTGTTTGTGAACTTCTGCTATTGGTACCCTAGGGGTTTAGGAGAAATGAAGGATATGAACAGATATACGGGTTTGTTTATGGTATGACTATCTTGTTCATTAATTGTGGAGCCATGTGTGAAAAATATTTACATACATCTTTTCCTTTCACCTCCTGCATTAATATCAGAGTAACAGACACTCAGTAACTTAGCAATCAGTCTTTACTGAGATTGTCTCTGGCAGTGCAGATCCTCAGGCAGCTTTGAACAGGTGCCACTGACAAAATCTTCTGCAAACGAGTGATGCTTCATCTCCTGTGGACTCATGCCTTTCTCCCTAAATTGTACAGCAGCCCATGTCATCTCTGCATCTTTACAGCACCCTATGTGGGTGGGGGACTGCACATATGCAAGTTGCCTGTGTACTGACTGGGCACCAGTACAGGCAGACTGACTGGTCAGCTGACTGCTACCAGAGTGCAGAGTGTACCACTGTTAGATTCTATGCCACTCCCCCTCTGTGGAGACACTAATTTGGGTTGTAGAACTTGAACCAGCCATTCATTTTCATGGAAGTTATTGCATGAGGTTTTTCCTGGGATTTAATTGCCTGAGGGTTCTACGAATTGGACTGCAACTAATCACAGTGTTAAAAGGGTAACAGGGAGAAAAGTGTGTAGGCAGTGAACTCACATAAGCTTTCTTTCCTTGGAAGGTAGTAGAAAGAAGAATATTTACTTCTTTCACCAAGTGGAATTTACTTGGCTTAAGACTGAAGTTAGGCAAGATTCAGACCTGTGACACCAGCAGTCTTTGAGTCTGATATCTCCTTGCAGGTATAAAAAAAGGACAGCTTTATCCTGTTAGAAAGCTATTTCCAAGGAATTATGGAGAAGGGGGGAAGAGTTGATTTGTTTTTTTAAGATTGCCTCCCCTCACTCCAGTTTCAGATAATCATTTCCATGTCTGAAATAACTGACCTATATAATACTGTCGTCTGTCTTTCAGCAGTTTTCTCTAGGCATAGTCTCCTAACTGGATTTGTGGAGTGTATTTGCAGAACACAGAGGCAAACCTAAGCTTGCTTTCCTTGGGTTGACTCAGGTTAACCCACTGCTGCTGGAGAAACGTGATCAGCATAGGTAGCTGCCTCAACAATTACCCCATTCCCAGGAATTCCCGCAGCATCTGCAGGAACCCATCCCTCTGCGCTTCCTTGTCCTCCTCCTCATAAGTACTAGGTTAAAATTAGTCCTCTTGCATTTCTGTTGGGCAGAAACGTGTTTGCCTTCAGCTGTATCTCCTGTTCTGCAGCTGCCAGGGCAGAAGGCAGGGTGCCGTGGCAGGGTGAGTGTGTGGGACACACGGGGCATGTGGAGGTCAGCGGCCAGCCGGGCATGAGCCATCTTCCATGCGTGGAGCGGCTGCTCAGGGCTCGCGTTCTCATCTGTGTGTGCACAGGGTGATGGCCCAGGGCACAAACCCTCCATCTGTGCCTGCCTGCAGTGAGTGCACAGGCATGTGCCTTCCACCTGCCTGTGGGTGAAGTGGCTGCTTGCTGGGGAGCACCTGGCATCAAGCGTGTTGTCAGAGCTGTGGTGGGATCAGGAGGCTGGTCCTGGACAAATATCCTTGCTCCTCTCTTTTTCCCAGTGCAAATTTTTTTTCATAAAAAGATGAACATGTTGAGAAGCAGCCCCAAAGACAGTTCAAGCACACAGATCTGTGATGTATGGGCTGTTTACATAATGGACTTAGTTGCTGAGTATATCAACAGCCCAGTTCCAGAAGGGACTGTGGTACAGTACAGAGACCCTACAGCCCCTCTAACATCCTGACTTGGGTGCTGGGAGCAGTCTGGCTGCAGTGGCACTGAGCTCGATTCACAAGGATTTGCTGTGCTTGCTTTGCCATGTGGGGTTTGCTTTTGTTTTGAATCAGACTGTTCATCACACATCTCTTCATTTGAATTCAGTGTCACCATTGTAATGGCATCTGGATCCTGAATAGGTCCTCGAGGTGCCGCTACTGTGACAATAATGCCAATAATGATAATAACTGCAAGGGGAGGATCACAAGAACGTACAAAGTTCTTGCTTCTAGCCTTCAGATCGATCAATATTCTGACCTTCAAAGTCAAGGCATATTTATCTACTGAATATATTTTTAATACTTATTTGGAATTTTAATGTGGTTTTATACTGCCCCTCTGCCACTTCGGCAATTCGTATGTGGTACCAAGGTATCTGGGTGGCTTAGCAAGTAGAGGCATTCAGAATAGCCTCTGTGAAAGGTTTCAGAAAGCTTCACGCTCTTTCTAAAATGGCTGCTCTGTAGCACATGTATCTTAGAAGGATAAATGGTGATAGGTGCTTTGAGATTTGTCTGCAGTGACCTGAATGATTCATTGACAACAGCAGTGTGTGTGTGAGAGTTCAGAGAAAGCTGTGCAGCTCAGCCTGTCTATGAGCCTGCCATCGACCAAGGAGCTGTCTCCCTGTGCACAAACCCCAGCTGCAAAAGCCTCGGAGCATGGCTTTATCCTCCCTGGCCCAGATGTGGTCCAGGCTGGTGGGTGTCACATAAGCAGGACCCCGTCTGGGATGCATCCCGAGCAGCTGGGCTAAGCTTCAGCTTAGGTATGTTCAGGTATGTCATGATCTGTGTCCCATGGGTGCCTTATCTACAGAGGATGCTGGTCTGCCTCCTCTGTCTGCTACTGCAGCTCAAGCAGCTTCAGAGGGGGAGACAAAATGGCTGTTATGGGTATTTGCATTTATCCCTATTTATACGTGACATTTTAGACATACATAGTGTACAGTGCAGTGCAACCTCCATGTACATAATTGGAGCCTGCTTTCAGCTTCAGCATGCACAGCAGCACACACTCAGCCTTTCCTTACAATAGTGCTGGTCCCTGGCTCTGGTCAGAGTGTGGTGCATTTCAGAGAGGAGTGAGATTTCACAGCTGAACCCCCTGAGGTGGCCTTATTCTCCAGCCTCCTGTTGTTGCACAATAAGGGATGGGTGTCTAACCGAGACTGCAGCTCTCATGTTGCTGGCGGGGAGTGGAAACAGCAGCAGCATGATTTCTAATGAAATGTACCCCATGACCTCTTCTGTCCTAAGAAGGAAGCCATTCCCCAGGGGCCTCCTGCCATCCACATGTCCCTGGGCTAGCAGGGAAGTTTTTTGTGGTAGGCTTGTGACCCCCACAGTGGGAGGGTTTTCCATGTTGCATACAGAGCGTGCTTCCTCCTTTTAGAGGATGCAAAATGTGTGCCAGGAGCTGGGTCTGCAGAGGAATACGGTGTACATGACTTCGTGTGTGGTAGTGAGATGGGGGGCAAGGGGATGGGAATGGAGTAGAGAATTGAGAAGAACACCCTTTCTGCCATGCAAAATCTATCCTTCCTCCTCCCTCCTCCCTCCCTGTCCTCCCCTCTTTCCTTATATTTTTGTATCTCCACATCTGTGCAGAGTTTCAGGCACTTGAGCCTCCCAGGAGACAGCATTATTTTTGTGTTAAGGATGCTTATTGAATTTGACAAATGATGATTTATGACAGGGCAACCCACATGGGGCACAGTGAGGAGTCTCAGTGCCTCGTCACGGGCTGGGATTCTGTTTCATTCCTGTCTCAGCTCCTCTTTTGCCTCTCATTGGAGCTTAGAGCAGATCAGACTCGACAGATACTGGGAACCTATTGCCTAGCTGAGAGAAAGGGTGTGAGAGAGACCGTGACAGGAACAGAGGAGAGTGAGGATCTGATCTCGCAGTGTCTCTCCCTTTAACCTCTGACCACACCTCCAAGACCTTGTAGGACATTCAATAAATAAATTAACTGCTCTGGTAGCCTGGGTTTGATTTCAGCTTCACTAAATTTTCTGCATGTCATAACAGTCTAAATTCAGTTTTCAGGTCCCATTTGCTGTCCTCTGGGCCTGGATCTTCTGGATACAGTTCACTCAGATCTGGGACAGTCCCTCCTTGCTACTGTCTCCTTTGGCCATTCTATTTCTACTGTGCATCTTTGACTCTGTTCTGATCTGCGAGCCCACACACAGCTCTGCCCCTGCACTTCAATCTTTGCTGCAGATGCAGAGAAAGTTGAGCTGGGCCAGGTCTGGCAGGACTCAGAAACTGAGGCTTCATGCTGCACTGTGCTGTTGTGGTCTTGCTGCTTTGAGAACTGGTTCAGATCTTTGAGCAGCTTTGCCACTTCTGCAAAATGTAAAGCCTAACCTGATAAACCTGGCCCAGGCAGCACCCAGTGGGGTTGTTTCTGGACCCTGCTGCTGGGGATATGAAGGCTGGGAAGGATCTACGGTGGAAAGACATACCAGAGATTTCACACAAATCCTGCTGTATTCAGCAGGGCCTGTTAAACCTGGCATAGTACCAACCTGGACAGACCTGGACTCCCTTAGAGCCAAGCAGGTGTCTTTCCACTGTGCTCTGAACACGGTAAAACTCGCTTAGTTCAAGGACTATATAGATGCAGAAAGGCAGCTCATGTCTGGCATTGTGCCTAAACTAATAATCCCTCCCAAACCCAGAGTAGTGGGAGGTGCAATGTGTAGACACTTGAGTGGTCCTTTTGGGAAGCAGCCCAGGCCCAGAAGGGTTGATGCTGAGCCAGAGCTAATAATCCCTGCTGGACTCAGGCTGAGCTTGTGCACAATGACTGGGTGTCCCTGCATTGCCTTTCCAGCACATCCTGTGGGCCTCACATTAACGGGGCTTTCCACTGTCTGAGGTATATCCCAGACCCCTTATCTTGGGTCATGGAAACTTGACAGTAATGTCTCGAGGAGAGATGGTGCATGTACCAATCCTCTTGGTGACAGCAGTCTGTGAGAGGCAGGAGGGTGGGAAGGTCTGGAGGGAGACACTCCTCTACTGGCAGTGCTGTGAGGGGGAGGTTGGGCAGCGCATGGCTGCTCCAGATGGAAGCCATTAACCAGGAATGTCTATGATGTGGTCTGGAGCAGTGTAAACAAGAGCCATGAATTATCCTGCACCTTGTAAGCAGGGCTGGAAAGGATCCCCTGCTATCCTCTCCTTCCCTTCCTCTTCTCCTATCTCCCTCCTTCCTTTCACCTCCTTTTCCTTGATTCCCTGTATTGCTGTCGACATTTCTTTATTTCCATGTGTGGTTAAGTAAGGCTCTACTTTCTACTGCTTTCTTCAGTCATTCTGATTTTAACCCATGCCACTATTTCTGGGAGAAGGGGAAAGGCTAGGGCTGGAAAGGTGCCAGGATCTCTTGAACCACCTCTGAGCTAAATCAGCCCCCTGGTGAGTGAACACAGCTCACTGGTTTGCTGCGCACATTCACCACCCCAGACACTCCAGCAGCAAAACCCTCCCAGTCATCCTGCCAGTGACTCCGACGGGTCCCTCAGCCTCCATTATTAGTGGGCTCCTAAGAAAGGGCAACACCATCAGCTTGCTGAAGGTCTAAACCAACTCAATATTTCATCAGAGAGCCTGAATCAGAGCTTACAGTAGCAGTGGTGAAGTATCCTGTCTCCTTCAGGTTCCAGAGGAGTGTCTTTCAGGGCATGTGAATACAAAGATCAGCAAAAAGGGTTGAGGAGAGAGTGACTGAGCTGAAATGTCCTTTACCTGACAGATTTTGGTGGAGTGGCTAAACTGACCATACTGGATGCTCCTCTCTATTATCTGCTTCTTCTGCATACAGAAAAATCAAAACAGATTTATGTTTATACATTTGAGCAATCCCAACCAGAAGCTCTAGAAACTATAAATGCTAGAATCTCTTCACTCACTATTGAAACATAGCTATTTCTGGTGAGGAAGAAGGAAGTTATTTAACAAAGCATAGCAATGCTATGCAACATTTGAAGTAGCAGGATGCTGCATCCAACCATCTATGATATGGAAAATTTAGGAAGTAAAATTAAATTGGTCAAATTGGAATATCAATTAATATTATTTCAGGGCCAGGAAAGGAATTTGAGTTTTGAAAACAAGATGACTCTTCTGGCTATACCGAATGCCCAAATTTGTGCTGGTTTATGGGGTCACTCCTCACGACCTGCTGAACTTTCCACACTGCATCCTGTAGCACCTATTTGCCTTAGACTTGTCTGAGAAGGTGCCATCCTTCTCTGGAAGACACCTCTGCATCTGAGCCCCAATGGGAACAACTCCCCTGAGTTAGATGGCTTCAGAGCAAATGTCACGAATGTCAGCATTTCTAATTCTGCAGTGACAAATTATTGATTTGTTCCATTTTAACCAGCCAAATGCAGAGTGTCTCTATGGGGTGATGATCTCCAGTTCTTGTGAATAGAGGCACTGTAACCCTCCCAGTCTCTGCTGTTGGGGTGGATGTCATCTCTCCAGGACAAAGAATGGGGCATGGTGGGCCCCCTGCAGTGACACACATCCCAGGAAGCTACTCAGCTTGGTGGCGAAATGGCTTTTGATGGAATCTAATATGGATGGCAGTACCTCAGAAAGCAGATGTCAGGAGGAATAAGCCCTGGCCAGCTAGACTGCTGCATGATTTAGACAGCAGCCTAATGTCTATTCCTTACCACCTCCAGGAGGGTGTCTCTGCTAATAGGGCTTCTTCCTATCAGCAGCTGTTCTCAGTTTCTTGAACAGTAATGAAGCAAAACTGGTTTGGGGAGAAAAATGTAGATGAGAGTGGGCAGAACTCCAGACCTTTCCCAGTGTTCTCATGAGCATATCCAGAAGGTCACATCTACTTGTACGCCATGGGGCAATCTCCAGCTCAATTCTTCTAGCAATACCATGGCCTAATCTTTATTAGTGGGGTTACTCTGTGCATTTTGTGGATCCCTGTCCTACTGTCCACTTCAGAGCCAGTCAGAGTAATGTTGTTACAAATCAAGTGATTTCTGTGAGTTCATTTAGGATATACCATTTCACACCAGGCATGAAACTGGCCCATTTATTTGATTCGGGCTGTAAAATGGTCTGGACTACCAGCAGTATCTGCCTGGGAAAGTAGCGGTAATCAGAAACGGTAAATACAGTATACACTTAAAAGAGGTAGAAGTTTCATATTTTAGAGATCACATCCCTGGTTCAAGGAAATTTCTTTCCCTATATAATGCAACATACTCATGGCCAGATAGATGTCTTGCTATTCTCACTGTCCTCTGAGGCTTCGTCTAGTGGACACTGTTAAGACTGGCCTTCATAACAGGGATTCTGAGCTGATCTGATAACCCTGTGATCATGTTTTCAGAGATTTTAAGGACAGAACAGATCATCTTCTCTGGCTTTTTACATAATGCAAGTCCTGATTTTAATTCAGCTGGGGTGCACACTATTCATTTTCACTTTCAAACATAATAAGGATAAAGTATGTCTTTGCACAGTCCTTGTATTTAGAGTTAGAGAAGTCTTAATTGGTCTCATTTCATGTATCTCCTGGGGACCAACAGAGGATCATTTCCTTTACTAAGAGCAGATATAAGGTCTGTGTGATTCAAAAGATAGAGTTTTCACTGCTTTCACGAAAAAAATTTAAATCTTCTTCTGCAAAAAGATCTTGCTTAGTTTCTTCACTGTTCCTAGTATTATCTCTGTAAATACAATAATTCAAATCTCTGAAAATGTTTTCATCTCAAAAGAGGCTACCGGCTTTTTCTGTGCACTGCCTCTCGGGTGTTTGTACAGCTTTTGCCTGACTCCAAATTCACCTTAGCATCACTTTGGCATTTTTTTTCAGGTGCAAAATCCCCAGATCCTTAGATCCACCGCTTCCTCATTTTTTTGGCTACCTCGAGGAAGACCTGCCTGTCATCCAAGCCTAAACCTTCTGCTTCACAGCACGCCCAGCAGTGAAGAGATTGCTGAAGTACCAGGCCTTGGGCGTCTCTGCAGCCAGGAAGCTGCTGCCGCCCACTGCGTACATTAGTGACAGAGATACTGTCTCCATGGCAACAGAGAGCTTTTTGTTTTTCCGATGAACAGTTTCAAAGAATAGAAAAAGCACATCTGGAGTTGCCATATCAGCTGCTCCCCGCCCCCCTGCCTGCCACAGTCAACATGACACAATACCTTGGTTTTAGCAGACCTGGGCTGAACATCCCAGGAGACAATATGAGTGAGTGAGTGAGTGAGTGAGTGAGTGAGTGAGTGAGTGAGTGAGGTGTATAAGAGAGAGAAGTCTAGTGGAGTATATTATTGATTTAAGGATGGGTTTGATTTGGTTACCTTACTGTTGTCATATAAAGAGCTTTACATGGGAATAGCTCAGCCACACCAGCCTGCTGTGTATTCTCCATCTGCTACGTGGTGCTGAACATTTGAGCAGGACTAATTTTTGTATCCCTCATTTTTAAGGGTGGAGTTTCTATGTGCCCCAAGTTCAATTGTTCTTGTCTTAGGGGGTAGAAAAATATTATCTGATGTTTTTGTGGTCAGTGCTTTAAAAAGCTCTTTGGAATTGTTCTTATTTTCATCTTCTATGTCTAGTGCTGGCAGCAAGTGTTGCTGCTGTTGTCTGCTGCATGAGCAAGCCTCTTTTTACAGCCCTTAATGGCTTACGGAGTATCAGACAGGAAAGCTGTTACTGCCATGGCACCATACATAGCCCATTCTGGACTCTACCTGGTTTTTTAAACTTCTTTGACTGCTTATGGGTCATCCTTCAGATACTTTTTTTCTCTGTTCTGAGAATGGAGAGCAGATGATCCCATTCCTTCCCTGCCCCACTCCAGCTTCTGTTGCATACAGCCATTCTAGCAGACAATTTAACAAAGTGGTGATGCTGGCTGGTTGTGTCCGGCACAGGAAGAGGCAGAGGAATCAGGCTCCTTGCCATGAACCTCTAACTTCAGCAGGCGGGATGTGGGAAAAAGCAAAACCCAATCCCAGCCAAATAAAGCTGGCCTGCAAAAGACCTTCATTCTTGAGGAATTTTTGAATTAAATACTGGCTACAGCCAGCCAGATTCCACTGAAAACGACTATGTCAACCGGTTTTAAATAACAGTCTTTCATGTATATGTTTTTTATGTTGCTTCCCATCGTCTGTTGATTTCCCCATAGACACTGAGAAATTAAATCTTTTGCTCAACACTTTTTTTGTTCCTTCTTACTTGGCAAACAAGGACTTTTGAGTCTGACTAGAATCAAGATGGCTGTCTATGCATTGCTCACCATCCGCTCCCCGAATGGCCACTGGGAAGAGGTGACAGCTGCCTTTGTGTAGCTGACAAAATCAGTGCCTCCTTTGGGTTTTTTTGAATGCCTACGACTCATTCCTGTAGCAGTCCCTGTTACTCTTCCTATTATTTTAGTAGTGCTGTGGGAATCCTGTAGCCCTTATGGATCAAGCCAGTCCTGACTACACTGGGCTTCCTTTGTAAATAGGTAATTCATTTCTAAACCTTCTCCTAAGAGTGCTTGCTCCAATGTGCAACAGTAGTCACAGATTGCAGAATTATTTCTGTAACTTACCTACCTCCAATGTTGAACCAGGAAATGAGAATTAGTCCCTCCTGGGGACACAGTGCCCTTATTACACTGTATGAGAAGAAGTCTGATTTCTTTGGGAAAAAAAAATGGAACAACTAAAGCCACTTGAATCCTTCTGTCTGGAAGAAAGTCTGACAGAGACTTGGAAAAGGCAGCTAACAGTATTCCTTGAAATTACCAAAAGCAAATCGTAATGAGGAGCAGCTGGAAAGAATGAAATCTTCCACATGGCTATATGTGCCATCTATATTGGCCCAGATTGTATGGCTGTGGCCTAAAAATAAAGACAGATACCTTACAAGCACCCTTGTGTTCCATACCATTCCTATAGTATTAAGTTGTTTTCAATGCCCTCCTGAGTGCCATGAGACAGCACACAAGGCTGCCTCCCCATAGGATGAGTCTGTTGCTGTTACTGATGTAGCACATGATGCTGTTACATGTATTTGTGTAATACTTTAGGTCTTGAACAGGGTTGTCTTCCATCCCTGTCTCTGTTTTGAAATATAACATTAGGTAAATATAATGTCCTCTGGCTTTTGAATGACAAGGATAAAATAATCTTATACAGCCCAGCATCGTATGGAAAGATCTTGAGGGCAAATCGGAAACCTCCCCTTAAACCTGGCCAGTATAGCTTCTGGCTTGGCCTGGGCCTCCTTTGCCTGGAAAAAGCATCTCAGCAATGATCTGCCATTTGATCTGCTGATTCATTTCAGTATCTTGGATTTTAGGGAGCAGGTAAGGAGGAAGATCAAGGGAGAGGACTGCATGACCTCTAGTGCCATAATCCGGCAGAAGTGGGCTTTTGTTATGGTTTCTAATCTCTGAACTTCTGGGTTTTTTTTGGTTGTGTTGTTTGGTTGTTTTTTTTTTCCCCAAACTGATACCTAAACTGTTCCCAGAGGTGTGTAGTAAAGTCATAGCTACTATATCATACTATATCATACTTGGAGAGAGACACAAACCTAGGAATGAGTTTGTCTTACTTGCTATGCCAAGTACTTGTAAACAGATAGGAAGTAAACCAAACTGTAGTGGATTCACTATCTTTAAATGATTAGACCTGATACCTAATTCACAGAGACACCACAGCAAAAGCTGAGCCGAGAAACAGTTTGAAGGATGACAGGTTCATGGTATCCTCCTCATAGCAAGAAAGAAGCATGTTGATACTTGCATGAAGGACATAAAGCGGGAAGTGAGAGTTGTTCAGAGGAGAGAATGGACAATATGATAAAACCAAACCTTCCTCTTGGCGTGAGGGGCTAGCTGCATTTTCAAATCCAAAAGCAGTTTCTGTTTCTGCCTGGAATTAGGTATATGTTTTATATTCATTTCTGCCTTTGAGTACATAGTCTGGGCTCTGAGGAGGAGAAGGGAGATTGTGGTTATGATCATTAGTTTGGTTTTGTTTTGCAGTGTAGTAGCAGTGGCACTAACTGGACATCTTTGGAGTTTGCCCTTTCTTTTTAACATCCTGGCCTGTAGGAAAGAGCCAGGCAGCACCTACTGAGCATAGAGGAATCAGCACCAGGAGACAGCAAGGGCTGCTGTCTCTCTGGGGATGGGGTATGGGGAGCTGCAGGGAGAGACACGGGGCAGCAGGACACAGGGCCTGCCAGCCCGGACTCACCCCACTACCCCGGCCAAGGGCACTGGGGCAGCCCCAGCCCTGGGCATTGGGCACTTCCCTGGAGATGAGGACAGGCCTAGGCTGGGCTGTCATGTCAGCTCCTCCATGGGAAGTTGGAAGCCAGCATCCTATGATGTCACTGATGAGAGACTGGTGGCCCTGAGGGGACTGAAATGTGGTCCTGGGCTGTGGGCAGGGTGGGAACGGCCCCAGGTGAGGATATTGGGGCCCTGGCAGTTAGGATTAAAACATTCTTAACTGTTTAAAGACAGCATCAGAAACTTCATGCTATTTTCCTGGTGTGGGGTCACCAAGTGGCTGAGGCTGGATCTGGATTTCCTGAGCATGCTCCTGCTTTTTCTTTAGCTGAATGAGCTTGGTCTGAGTTAGTTAACTATACTTAAATGTTTTATGCACCAGTTTTGTGTGACTTCATTGTCAATCCAAAAGGAATCTGGCCTCTTCTAAGTGATTTCCTTTTGTAAATAAAATGTGCTCCTGGCACCCTTCCAGTAGACCAAGTAGTATCATACAGAGGTGCTCAAAATTAGATAGAAGAGCTGATTTGGGTCAGAAAATAAGTGTAGCTGTGTTTGGTGCATACATGTAAAAGAGAGGCTAAGGAGCCCAGTGAAAGCACTAAATTAACATGACTGCATTGCTTGTGGTACTAGGGTTGACTAGTTGACTCTTAACTGCACTGTACGATGGACATCCCACAGAGGCTTCAGTTTACATTTCTAGCTGCAAACATACCTTAGGTGGTTTAAAGGAAAACGAAAAAATATTCCCTACTGAGGGACAAGGAAAAAATATTCCCTATTGAGTCATCCCTTTCTCTTCCATGGTGCTACAGCTCTGGTCCTATGTGGGGATATGGGGGGACTGACATAGATTCTTTAGCACCAGCACCCCAAAGAATCACTGCTGTGGAAATAGCCAGAAACTCTGCATATGACATTTGCAGAGCTTCCAAAGGTGTAGCTCTAGCTATACTCAGCCCAAGTCACGAGTGTATCTGTGAGGTTTCCACTGTCTTCTGCCCAAGGTGCTGTATGTGGGAAATTGTTCAGACTCCTGTTTTGACTAGAGGAGGCCTAGCCAGTTGCAAACTAAGAATAGCCAAAATATAACTGTCAGCATTAAAATATATATCTACACATAAAAAAATTAACTGCTAGTAAAAGAATGCAAAAAATGGAGTGTGTCAGTAAAATATTTTGGCATTTCATTGGTATAAATACCCAGACTCCCTAAGCACTTTCAATGCATAATCCAGATTTACTGCCTTTTCGTGATGGCTGAAGTGGTAGATTCTTTAAAGCTTGACATGACTGACCATAAGCATGAATTGTACAAATCCAGAGTTACAATTTTATGGCCTGTGTGAACACTTTTCACTGTGCGTTTTAGAGATTTATTGAGGTTCTCAATGTTTGAAGTGTTTTTGTGAAGAAAATTAGAATGTCAGTTAAAAATGTGAAAATGACCAATAAATTCCCTTTGGTTTTTGGAGGTCTAAGGAAAAAGACCTGTTGGTTTGCATCTCAAATAACCCTCCCCCCAAGAAAAAAATTTCCCCCTCATCTTTTCTCCTATCTTTAGAGTTGATTCAACTTGATGAAAATTACCAGGCCAAGAACTTTAAACATGAAAGATTAAAAATGTCTAAGCTTCATACAGCCAAGAAAATGCAAGTAGTGACAGGACAAACTTCCCCTGTGTGCTTGTTCCCCAGCCAACATGTTGATATTTTAATTCATGCTGTTTTCAGCTCCCTAGACTACTGCATAAAGTTAGCTAGCAAATGGATGGACACCTTCTACCTCATATTAAGAGAGCGTATAACAGTTGCCACCTTTCAGTACCAAGACCTGAACTGGTGACTTACACAGAAACCACATCTATATCCTTCTAGTGCAAGGAACCATATTTCAGACTTGACTCAGCTCATCACCTCCCACCCTTGTAGCCTCAGATTCCTGCTGAGACTGACTGCAGAATGATGAAAATAGCAAGACAAGGCATTTCATGTTATATTTCTGATCTGTAAAAAAAAGCAAAGAATGAGAAATGTCAGGAGTAAAGCCAGCCTTAGGAGGTAGCCTCTTCCCAGACAAAAGAGATTTGAAAGCACAACCACCTTTATTTTAATGCCTTTCCGAATAAAACCTCTGAATCTCTTGATGCATAAGCCACCACTAATGTGATCAAATCACACTTAGACTGTCTGTGGGTTTCTAAAGCACCTATCACTGCCAAGGCTAGGTGACAGATTACAAGAATTAGAAGAGACATTGCTGCAGTTCCATTTATACCATATTCTCTGTCCCCCCTAAGGCATTTTAAGATGGATTCTCTGCTCTATGCTAAATTTGCTTTGCACTGGTTATGGAGCATAGAGAGAACTTGAACAGGCAGGAGATTCCCACAGGAAAATTCCGTCAATACAAGAGATCTGTGCCAGTTGTATAGCTGTCTCTTCTCTGCTGGCTGTCCCTCTACTCTCAGCAGGAACAGGATGAAACAAAATGCTATATTACAACAGAGATCTTTCTCTGGTATAAGGTCCATTATCTTGTTTGCACTGGTGGTGTAAACTGGAGTATGTGATTTATTGTTATAGCTTCCAGTTGGATAAGACAGCTAAGATTTGGCCATCTGCCTCTCCAGCATGCCTTAGTCAAGGGTCAAGGTCTCTCATATTCTGTTTTGCAGTAAAGCCACAGGGAAAGACACCCACTGTCTGTTTGGCAAATGACTTCATAGAGAAGGATAACTGCGTGAAGGAGCACCATGTTGAGGTCGGGCTGAGCTGTTACTCCCCTGGAGAATATGACAAGATGTTCTCATGATGAAGGTTTTCTGGCTCACGAGATTTTTTTGCCTCTGAGGATGGCAAAACGAAAATTAGGGGCTTCCCAACCTTAACCTGCTTACAGGAAAGCCAATCATTATTTCTTTTCTTCTTTTCTTTTGCCTTGGTTTTCACACAAACTAATCACAGACTCTTTTTCCTGCCTGTTGTTGATAATCTCTGCCTGCCCCCACAAACCTCTCTAAAACAAGCCCAGCCCACTGGAGAGGGGCTATTTTCTGGTTCTAGTTTTACCTCGATTGATAATCTGCCTGCCATGCATCATAAAATCATCATGAGTACTGTGTCCAGTTCTGGGCCCCTCAGTTCAGGAAGGATACTGAGGTGCTGGAACAGGTCCAGAGAAGAGCAACGAGACTGGTGAAGGGACTTGAGCACAAGTCCTACTAGGAGAGGCTGAGGGAGCTGGGGTTGTTTAGTCTGGAGAAGAGGAGGCTCAGGGGAGACCTCATCACTCTCTACAACTACCTGAGAGGAGGCTGTAGCCAGGTGGGGGTCAGTCTCTTCTCCCAGGCAACTAACAAAGGGCATGGTCTTAAGCTCTGCCAGGGGAGGTTTAGGTTGGATATTAGGAAGAAATGTTTTACAGAAAGTGTAATCAGACACTGGAATGGGCTGCCCAGGGAAGTGGTGGATTTTCCATCCCTGGAGGTTTTTAAGAAGAGACTGGATGTGGCACTTAGTGCCATAGTCTAGTAACCACGGTGGTGTTGGATCAAGGATTGGATTTGATGATCTCAGAGGTCCTTTCCAACCTGGCTGATTTTATGATTCTATGAAATTGTAGAATGGTTTCGGTTGGAAGGGACCTTAAAGATCATCTAGTTCCAATGCCTCAGCCATGGGAAGTGACACCTTTCACTAGATCAGGTTGCTCCAAGCCCCATCCAACCTGGCCTTGAACACTTCCAGGGGCAGGGCATCCAGAGATTCTCTGACCAACCTGTGCCAGCACCTCACTACTCTTACTGTAAAAAGGTTTTTTCTTATTGCAAATCAAACCTACCCTCTTTCACTTTAAAACTGCTGCCCCTTGTCTTGTCACTACATGCCTTACATCCCTCTCCATTCTTCTTGGAGGCCCCCTTCAGGTTCTGGAAGGCTGTGATAAACAATGAAGGTGCAGTTTAAATATCTCAGATTTTCTTAGTCTTCCATTTTTTTTTTCCCACCTTGCCCCTACTGGGCCCTGTGGCTGGTTAGCCAGAACTCATCTTGTACTTATTGCAGCCCACAGAACCTCAGGACCTTCTTTCTGGACTTCCCAAGTCCAGCCTTGCAAAGCGAGCCATTTTATACAATCAGCTGAGTAACTGTGTCCAGCAGCCTCTTAAAGCCAGCTTGACTTTTGGCCTCACTAAACCCATTGACAGGCCTTCATAGAGTATCGATGTGTTCAGCATTAGAAACCTGACAAACCCTAGCCTAAATGTATGCATGGCTAGTTTATACCCATTTGTTCTTGTGCCAGCATTGTCCTTTATCTTTAAATAGCATTTTCCTCCTCCCCATGTGTTCCCCCCCTGAAGTATTTATTTGTAGATTGCAATTATATACCCCTTTGCTAGGCTAAACAAGCCAGGCTCCTTAGTTAATTAGGCTCTGGTGAATGATGCAAGGCCAAGCATCATGGATGCCCAAAATCTGCCTCAGTCAGGGCTACATTAAGATTGTCAGGAGCCAAAAGGACACACCTACTTTTTACCAGAGCTGGTTCTAGCTGCCCCCCTACTTAATGGGAAGCTTCTTAGTTAAAGCTGTGATCAAGTCTTCACTAGCCAATCCTCCATTTTATCTTTAAGGTAAGGCAGATGTGGGCTGCTTTGATGCACCTTGTTCCATCCTGCTTGACATATCCAAGCAGCCAGGGAATCCACACTACATTAATCACATTAGGGTTTATTTTTGAAGTAGAATTAAGAAGTGAAAAATATATGAACCTTGGTTGCTTGCTTGTTCAAAACATGTCCAGACAGACACAGGAAATGTGTGAGAGGCAACAGTACTGCATCAACTCCGGGAGATGGGCTGGAGGAGTTAACAGGGCTTTTCCATCTCTAGGCTGTAAGACTGTTGCACTTCATCATTTCTATGACACCATAAATTAGATGGCACTTTGCAAGCACAGAGGCAGTTGTTGCTTCCCTGAAGTCTATAGCACGACCCTCTGTACAGGGTGCCTGGCTGAGACATGATCTTCCACAGAAAGGCTTCCACTGTGAATACCGTGCCTACAGGACTATGTGACAATACTGCCCCATTGTCCTATTAGGAGTGGGAGTAAAAAAGCTGGGGAAGGCAGAGGGCTTTTCTTACCAGCCCCTTCGTATCACAGCTGGACTTCTAGTCTCTCCACAGCCTGTATTAGCAATGCTCGGATGGAGAATAGGCTTCTTGGGGTTTTGATTCAGTCTGGCTGTCCTCCAGCAATATCCACAGTACTCCCTCCCCTCCCATATGCTCTCCATTAACATCCTCCTGTCTGCTGAATAAGGAAAGAATAACTCTCCCAGCCCCAGCCAGAGCCCCTGAGCTAGGGGAGTTCATCAGTCAGACTGGTTTCTCCTGAACCCAGAATAGGCCTCGTTAATGGGCCAGGAGGGGATTTTATTTTGCCTTTCAGCTAGTGGCTGCCCTGAGCCAGGAGCAGAGTCAAGTTACTGTGTCCGGGAATCTCAGCTATTCCAAGAGTAGGAGCAAGTGAGCTGCTGACTCAGGAGGTTTCCTAGTGTTTTCAAGCACGGCTCAGTCCTGTAAAAGCAAACTGAATGGTTGGTCTTGCTTACTTCTAGCCCCAGGACAGGCATTAACAAAAGTCATAGCCGACTGGAATAAGATGTGGATCTGGAGCAGGACTATGGATCACACTCTTTTCTGGCATGGACAGAGGTCCTTGCAAAGAGTCATATTAGTTCTTTACCTTTTTTTACTCCGCTCCTTGGAGGGCTGTTTAGTGTAGTACAGACATCCACAAGTTATGAGGCAGCTCAGCTTTATTTGCACCATTTTCTAAAAGGGAAGATAAAATCAGAGGGAGAAACAGTTATGAGGCAAAATGCTTCATTGCAAATCAGTGTTAAAGGGGAGACTGATGTTCAGGAACCCCTGCAACCCTGAACCTTTACTTTCACCTAGAGACCACCTTGTTTCTGTGTTGTGCAGGGATGCGGGAGGATCCCTCCTGTGTCGCTAGAATGTCCTTTGGACTTCCCAGAGCCTGGAATGGAGTTCCAGCCTGCGTCTGGACAAGCGGTTAGAAGTCACGCTGAGTTCAGAATTCTTGTCCTCATTTCAAGTCTGCCTTCATGCTCTTATCTCTTCTAAAGGAACTAATTCCTAGAAGTTACCAGAGAAGAAAAGTCTACTGAAGCTGTCCCCTGCATTAACCCCTCATGAAGCAGCACGTACTCCTTTGCACAGAGACTGAAGTCACCGGAGAGCATATGTTTCCACGTTTGCACCCTCCCATCTCCCAGCACCACTATGACTCCAGCCAGCCTGTTATAACTTGTCTCTTGTCAGCCCCTGCGAAGTTCTGTCAGCAGAGAGAATCTCAGCTCTCTTCTTTGAGGTCATGTTAGTCCTTCCTTCTTTGCTGCTTCTGTGGGCATTTTCTTGCTGTCCTATTCTGTTTTTCAAACCCACTTCAGGAATGAATAAATAACCTAGTATGTAAAAAGCAGTTGGGTGCAAGGTGGTATTTATAAAACAGAAGGTTTCTTCTGCCTGGAGCTATTGGTATGCCTAATCCAGCCACATCCCCTAAGACTAGGATCTAATATAAGGGCAAAGGCAGGTAAGAGTTTCTCTTACTTGCCTTCAGTCTTGAAGTTCCCCAGTTTGAGAAGCTAAGGAGCTCTCGGTTTGTGGCCCAAATACCACCTGTCTCTGCAGGTGGCCAGATGGGTAGAATACCTCTTAGCTGGCATCTGACAGAGATTTCCCTAGGTAAGGAGAATTTTCAGCTACCTTTTTGAAGGACTTATTATGCCTTTAGAGGTACCAACATCACAAAAGTGACAAGCTGCAGCCTAAGGCTCTGGCCCACTTACCTTTGACATGATGTTTGTTTTAGGTCAGGAGCTCTGGCAGAGGTCCACAGATGGTGCCCAGGAGTTGTGATGAGTACAGGAAAGCAGCCAGGAAGGAAGAGCATGCTCCAGGACATTTTATTTTCTGGAAAAACGACAAATGATTTTTCTCCATCATTTCTAAACACACCATTTGGCTTAGGATGGGAGTCCCGTCTGCAGAGTTTGTCCACTAAACAATGACCCCAAGAAATCTAGGTGCCTTCCTCCAAAAATCTTTGAATCACAGGGGACTGGGATGTGGGACTGGAATAGAGTAAAAATGAAGTACAGAGAGCAATGTCTATTAAAACAGATTTCACCTTGTTATCTGTGAGACAGTGCTCCTTGTAAAAAAGGCAGGACAAACCTGCTCTGATAAATACGATCAGATGAAATAACTTATTACACAGTCTGTCATCTAGTTCAGTGAGTCACATGTGGTATCTCTAGAAAGTTGGTAACACCCTAGAAATCACTTACTTAACTGAGGTCTGGTCTCATATTTAATAGCAGCTCCAACTGGGCTTGCATGTCAATCTAGAGAAGGGTGGGGAATGCTGATGTGGGCCTTAATAGAGCACTAATAACCCTTTAGTATCCATGATGCCTAAGAAAAAAACAGCAGAGCATTTGTAGCTAAGGCTTATTTGCAAAATAATAGAAATGTGATAAACAAGACACTGTGCTACAGTTGTATGGGATGGCTTCCATCTGAGGACAACATTCAGAAGAAGCTGTGAGTTCCAAATAACCAGCTTCAGGGACAAAGACTGTCTTGAGAGTTTCTGGATAAACACAGTTAAGCTTCAGGATGCTCTATCTCCTCAGAGAGAGGGAGCCAAAATGCTGCAGTGTTTTAGACAGCCAGAACAGCATTTGCTGTGTGATCTGAAGTATTTAAGCACACATGGGCTTTGGTTTCCTGCCAATCTGCAAAGTATCAGTGTGGTGACTTGTAGTGTCAGGAGCTGGGTGAAGGAGAGGAGTTCCCCGGTGGGCATAACCTAATTGCTGTCCTACATGGCCTGAAAGGCTATGGGGAAACACACTGTCCCTTCCAATAAAATAAATAAATGTATCTGCCCCATCTTTGTCTTCCAGACAGTCCTGCACCTCCTCCTTCTCTAGCTATACACCCGAGCTAACAGAAATACTCTGTTCCCCAGCTTGCCCCAGCTGTGCAGGGGGCAAGCAGGTGCTGTGACAAGGGAGGAGTACAGCATGTAAGGACTGTGCCTATGGACTGCCCTTTCCTCTGGGTGGCTTCTCCCCCATGTGCAGAGGTGACTCCTGGCAAGGCAGTCATCCAGCTGCTTCAGGTGATGTACATGTGCCTACTTGACTCTCTCCTGGAAAACCTCATGCCTTCTTAAGGGTTGTTCTTAAGGGTTGTTCACACCCATCCATATACATGCACGTAAACAGCATGGTAACACATTAACACAGTTATGACCTATGATAATGGCAATGAAACATGAAAGATTCTCTCCTTCTCCTTGTTTTTCTGGTTTGAAAGAGCAGGGTGTGAGTCCTTGAGTGGATGGGAGAGGGGTAGGTGCTCTTTTTGTCAGCATAGCAACCCTACTCCAGCACTGGCAAGGCAGCTGCACTACAGCTGTTTGTATGCAACTCAAGAGCTTCAGGTCACTTCTGACCTGAGGAGGCATTTAGTGTTACTTCCTTACACAAAGCAAACAAAAATACCCCTACACCAGCACAATCACCTGCTGTGGTTTACCCAGGGGGAGAGGAGTGGGCATGACGGCCAGGCTGATGCTGCTTTGTGCCTTTTTGGGCGGTTAGGGACATTTGAAATTTTAAGACATTACATAAGTCAGTTTTCCTCTCTTGTATGTGTACACTCCACACTAATCATGGGGACTGACTACCTGGAAGTCTTGTTAAAGGAAATAAATTGGAGTGCTTTTAGGTGTGTAACTAGCTGTGCGTAGGAGAGGGGCATGCAGATGTGCCTGGGTGGAAGGGGCTGGGAATGTGGCGGGGGAATGACCCTTTGAAGATGGCTGGGATCCGTAAGGGCACAAACCAGTCAAAGCGTTTTGCAAATGGCTTCCTTTGCTCTAAACACCACGATCTTCGGAAAAGAAAGGAGGCAAGTGCCATTTGCAGCAGAGCCAGGATTTTTTTGCCTGTTGCAGGCAGGACCAGCTGCGTTCCAAACCCGTGACTGCAGCAGCCATGACCCCTCCGAAGGGAAATCTGAGCCCGCGAGCACTTGTGCCTGGGGAGGGCCGCGCTCTCACGTTTCTCTGTTTTGTTTTGGAGCCTCTGATAAATAGTGGGCTTGCTTTTTTCCCTTCCTTTTCTTACTTTCTTTCTCTCTCTCTCATTTTTTTTCTCTGAACGTATTTCCATAGCCTCAAGGAAGGAATCAAAAAAAAAAAAAAAAAAGAAGAAAAAAAAGGTTCTGGCATGGGAACAAGTATGTTTCAAATTACAGAAAGGATGTGAAAGGTTCAAGAATTTGAGCCCTGACTCCGCCTGTGTCTGTCTCCACCCCCTACTCCCCCCGAGAGTCGCATTGTGGCTTTTCCACTGCGCCGCACAATGAGGTGGGAGCGGGAGCACCCCCTCGTCGGGGCGGGCACCGTGCACAGGGTGCCCTTGGCGGGGCGCGGGCGCTGGGCCAGCCCAGCCTGCCCCGCCCGAGCCCCCCGCACCCTGCCCGCCTCGCCGGCTGCTGCTTGCCTGGGTTTCCAAGGATTTCAACCACCCTCTTCCCAGCTCGCAGTTTGTTTTTAGCTCGGGTTTTTTGTTTCCTAGGGTGTGCATGTGTGCCTGGGTGTGCGCAGGACTTTTTCCTTCCAGTGGTTTAGCTTATCCCAGGAATGTGCCGAGGACCCACTTCTGAGGGCGCAGCGCCCTCTGGTCGGTGGGAAGGAGGGAAAAGCAGGCAAAGGTGCAGCTCTAGGGTGGAGAAGCCAGTTTCCTGCTGCTGCTGCTAAGGTGTAGACATTTGCACGCAGGAGCCAGTGCACGGGCACATCCGTGCCCTCGCGGTGACCCCAGCCCTGTACAGAGCCCTGCTTGAGTCCTAAGTGAAGGACCCGGTGTAGCTGGCTCCCATTCCAGCTCCATAAATATGGAGTAGGGAGAAACCACTGGCAAAGAGGAGTTGAAGTGGCCTGATCTTCCCTTACAGGGGAAGATCATGCATGATTGAGTCTGCTCTCAGTCCCTTATGGAAGATCATATCCTGCAGATATTCTCCATAATAAGACCACTTTATCCTATGACCCCAAATGCAAACACAGACCATAAAGGAATGCACATACTCAGTTTCCTGAAAGGAGGATCCAATGAATAAGGTTACACAGCAGGACATTATTTTCTTGTCCTCCTGTAATATGATGCCCCCTTCCCACGAGGCTATGAAAGCTGTCCTATTTGTCCCTTGAGAGATGAACAGCTAGTAGCAAGTCAGTGGAGTAACTAAGGTTTTCATGAAGTGCCTGGAAAAGACAAGGCTACCAGAGCAATCTGTCCAGTCTGTGGCACGTGTCTGACTGCCATCCTAGCAGCCTGCAACAAAGAGAGTGGCAAGGAACGATTGCATTTTCTGGTAGGCCAAATTCAGAACACAATCCTTTGGCTGGACTCTCTGGATTAAGAAACTATGAAAGAGCTTCAGTATTGTACATAGATAAGGACACACCCACTTAAGAAGAAAAGAACAACTAAAACATAAATCTTCGGGAACTGAAGTGTCCATTATGACCTTGACCTTTTCCAGTGGCTTGTAAAAAGCATTATCACCAGTCAATTGACTCGAATCTGCTGCTTCATGATGAAAAAATTTAATTTTGTCCTTGCAAATTTTCACTCCATCATCTCTTCAGTTTCTGTAACGTTACCGTGAGAGATTCAGGTGAGAGACATAAGCATCCCTGTTGCACTGAGCAGTACCTTGTATATGGCATGCTCCCAATCTCATGATGCATGATTTCATTCATGGCTGCAGATGCACCTTTGCATAAGGCGCATGTCCACTGATATACACTGGACACCTTGTGATATGTCATTAAATGGATGGGAAGCCACTGGAACAAGGAACTATTGATCTAAAAGAGGAAGACTAGTATCACTGTACCCACTTCAGCAGCCCATGAGATTTCTTCTTTGAAAATAAAGCCAAAAACCTGTAGGTCAGTTCAGCTATACAGATCAAAGATCTTCATTGTGAACAAGCTGAGATAGTTTGGCATCTAACATTAGTCTTTACGCTTACTCCAAGATTTCCAGAGATTCTGATTAGTTATGTCTTTATAATGCAATGATATGTTGTCCTAAATGTTGTGGTGGTGCCTAGGAGATTAGTCTGAATTGTGTCTCATACTGCTGGATGGGATCCATTACAAAAAGATGATTTCCCTTGCAAGAGATCCAAAGGTTCATCTAAACTAGCTAACACATCAAATACTCTAGTGTGCATGCTGTGTTTTCAAAACACATTACTTAGACAGTGTTTTCTTTCTAATATTGAAGAGTTCTGACAATGTCACTTGGCTGTGTCACTCTCACGAGCTAAGGAAGATACAGAGGTAGTGTTTAGCCAGCTTTCTGCACTGTCTAATTTTGTGCTGGCAGGCTGAATTCCTGAGGTATGTTAGATGAGTCTCAGAGCTGCCTTAATTTATGCTAGCCAAACCATTTCCTTCTGCGCCATTTCACAGGTGCAGGATCAGCAGAGAAATTCATGTTCCACTTCCCGACCGCCCCTGCTCAGTGTCTACCACAGTTTATCCCTGAATTCTCAGCAAGGGGACAAATGCTGCCACCAAGCTTAAAAAGGCTTTATTGATCTGAGAATGCTCAGAGAGATTCTGCACAATACCAACTGCAGCTATATCCCTCCACCCCACTGCTTGCATATGATTAAAATTTTCATTAACACTCTCGATTTTTTGCTAGTATTTTAGTTGCATCATGTCACATAGTAAGATAGAAGGTTGCAAATAATTCCTTCCCATTCTCTTTTGATTTTGTTTTTGCAAAATAAGTATTTTTTATTTATCAAGTCTTTCTGGAATAGAAATCTGGGCTTTAACGCTTTACCTGAAAGAAACCATCGAATCGCCCTGCAAGTTTTTCCTGATGTAAAGGTACCATCTAGCTGCCACATCATTGTAGAGTCTAGAGTTGAAGTGGATACTCAAATGAATAAAAGCCACACCTGCCTCAGGCCAGTTCCCGTCTCTATTTGATTATGTTGTTTTCTTACAGAAGATTTTTGATGGCTGTAGCTGCTCTAGAAACTTAAGGGCGATAATTGGACAAATCAGTTTAGTTGGGCATCTGACTCTGTGCAAACCGAAGTTGAATAATAATGCGTGACTAATACACAACAGCACTCTGCATGAGATAAAGATGCATGTGCAACATATGCAGCACAAACCCAAGACACTGTGGGAAGAAAAGACAAAGATATTGAACAGTATGTACATGTGCAACTCGACTACTCCAGTGTACCCTTTTCTGCAGAACGAAAGTGCTGTAGGGACAGTGAAGCAGGACCTTCAGTCTCTGCCATCAGATACCCCAAGATCCCATTGTTCTCTCTTGTTGTTCCAGTCTGGAAACTTCTCACCTCTGACCCAACTTAACTGACCATAGAGTATCTGCCTTCTGGTAAACCGAGAGCCTAATTTTAAAGGAAAATCTGGAATACTGTAATTCTTGTTCTCTGTTATGTAACAATAGTTGCAGGTCATGTAAAAAAAAAAATTCTTTTTTTTTGGTGCAAAATATAAAATCATTAGGAGTTCCCAACTCCTTGGCTTTAATTCTGAGCCTGCATATGTTGGTATTTCATTTTCTGCCTCCTAAGTTAAAAAAAAAAGGAGACTCAAAAAAGGATTTCTTGGGACTGAGGGGGAGAGAGAGGCATAGGTATTTTACACTGGCACAGCCAGGAAATGGTGGATGTTGCATCAACAGACTTGAAGCCAGTGAAGAACATCCTAGAAGATAATGTGTTTTAAACAACAGGCCCCTCCATAAATGCTGAGTATCTACACTCAGGTCTGTGGATCAGATGTAGAAAGCTCAGTGGGTCCAAGAGTCTTAGTACTGTCCTGTAGCAGTGACACCTCTCTGTACACAGGCACATGTGGACCAACAGGCCATGTCAGAGTTATTACACACAATTGTATGTATCAGGTGTCTCCAGTCCCTCAACCACTAGTGAATCCAGCATAAAATGTGCCACTGCTTATGGATACACCCATCTTTGGAGCAGGATGCTGGAGGAACATTGTACAACGGTTAAAATGGTGCTCCTGCTAGTAGTTCTTCACAGGAAAGCAGCAATGGAGTAGTTATGGAAAGAGCAGCTCTTGTGAGACCCCACCTGGAGAACTGCATCCAGCTCTGGGGTCCACACCACAGGAAGGACATGGACCTGTCAGCGCAAGTCCTGAGGAAGGCCAGCAAGTTGATTAGAGGGATGGAGCACCTTTCCTACGAGGAAAGGCTGAGAGAATTGCATTTGTTCAGTCTGGAGAAGAGAAGGCTTTGGGGTGACTTACTTGTGATTCTTCCAGTACCCTGAAGAGAGCCTAAAAGAAAGCTGGAGAGGGACTTTTTATAAGTGACATGGACAAGGGGGAATGGTTTCAAACTGTGAGAGAACAGGTTTAGTTTAGATATTAGTGAAAGATTCTTTACTCCGAGGGTGGTGAGGCCCTGGAACAGAAACTAGATGATGTTAAAGGTCGCTCCCAATCCAGGCCATTCGCTGACTCCACGCTCAGCGGTTCCCGGAGGCCGCCGTGCGGCGGCGTGCGGGGCCCGCGGGCGGGCAGGGCGGGCGCGGCACCGCCGGGGCTGCGCTGACACCTGGCGGCGACGCGGGCACGGCCGGGCCCTGGGGCTGCGCTCCCGCTGAGCGCCGGGTCAGTGCGTGTTGAGCAGGGAGCGAGCTCGAAATGTACAGAGAGAGGCACCGGCCGCTCTCCTGCCCTCTCCGGGCCCCACTGATCAACAGTAAGGTCCTGCGGGTTCGATGTAGGCTTCTATGCTGGCTTGGGCCAGATAGAGGTAATTTGTTTCACAGTGGATAGTATGGGGATGTGTTTTGGATTTGTGCTGAAGGCAGGGTTGATAATATTGAGATGTTATTGTTACTGCTCAGCAAGGCTTACCCAGATCCAAGGCTTTTTCTGCTTCTAGTTCTGCCACACTGGTGAGGAGGCTGGGAGGGGACACAGCTGGGACAGGTGACCCAAACTGACTAAAGGAATATTCCATACCATATGACATCGTGTTCAGCTTATCAATTTGGGGGGGGGGGGAGGGAGAAGGAATGGAGCAGTTTGGAGGGATGCTGTTTGTCTTCCCAAGTAAGCATTACATGTGATGGAGATGGCTGAACACCTCCCTGCCCATATGAAGCACTGAATTAATTCTTTGTTTTTCTTTGCTTGTGTATGTGGTTTTTGCTTTCCCTATTAAACTGTCTTTATCTTAACCCATGAGTTTTCCAGCTTTTACCCTTCCAGTTCTCTCTCCAATCCCACTGGTGCATGAGTGAACAAGTGGCTGTGTGGGGCTTGGCTGCTGGCTGGGATGAAAACACGACAGCTTCTATGAAAATGTACATGAGTGCTTAGGAATAGTCAAGAAACACTAATTACATTTCAGGCATGATTAGGAAAAGAACAGAAACCCCACAGTGCATGTGCAAACTGCCCAGCATCTCTAATGCTGCTCTGATTCTTCATCTCAAACCCCCACATATGTGGGGGCACTGACTGCAATCACAAGTAAATTCTGGAAGAGTCACAGGCATCAGAGGACACAGATCTCCTGGGGTAATGAGCTGAAGCCTTCTGAAGGTGACTACTGAGCAGACATAGCAATACCATCATGCCAACAGTCATCTTGACCTCTGATTAGGCACTGGAGCCACATAGATTTTCAAAGTATTTTAAAGATTTTTTTCCACACTGGAATTCCATTGGGAAAAAGAGACTTACCAGGTTGCAACTACCTTCTTTTCCTTTTCACTGAAGGCTGATCTTCCAAAAGTGGCCAACATTCTCCAGTTCTCCAAAGTCCTTGGTTTATACTCTATGTTGGCAGTTGCTCACATGGCAAAATGTACTTCCTATACATATTTATATTTTAAAGATT
This sequence comes from Empidonax traillii, assembly GCF_003031625.1. NCBI lineage: Eukaryota > Metazoa > Chordata > Aves > Passeriformes > Tyrannidae > Empidonax > Empidonax traillii. The sequence goes on along the minus strand of NW_020955325.1, from coordinate 312,085 downwards.
CTATTTTTTTATAAATATTAATATATGCAAGGCTTTAATTCCTTCTTAAGAGCTATTGAAATATATCTTTCAATGTTGATTTAAAAAAAGTTCAGTATCTAAGCCATTTAAAAATCTGTCTTTCATCTTTCTAGCATATTTTTTCCCATGGGGATATTAAACAAAATTTCTATCACCAATAACTTGTTAAGCAATATGAGGTATAGTTTCTCATGAAGTTTGTTTCTTTTCTTCTCTTACAAAGGTCCCTGTGTCCAGATCTCCTAAGCTGATTGGAGATGACTGCAGGGCTCTTGCTTCAGTCTTTGTCTGTGTGCATTACCTCAAAAAGAGATAATGCATGAGTATCTTAGTTTCCTATTTCCCATTTTTTGCCTTCGTCTTTGCAAGTAAGTTCATCACTGTCGGCATACAGAGAAAGATTTGGTAACCAGGTCCAAAGGACCAGTCTTTCCTTAACAGAAAAGTACCAGACTATATAGGGACCTGTTGTGTAGCGGAACATCAACTTTATTTCTACAATAACCTAGACTATCAGAGCTCCCCAGTGCTAGGCCTACCCAAGGCCAGAGGTACTCTGAGCTTTCTTTCAGGGGTTCTCACACAATCTTGCATTGCCTGACCTCCCTCCTTGCTTCATTTTTATGGCTTTTCCTTATCTTCTTCCTCAATTTCCCCTTCCACGAGTTCTGTGCTGGCTTCTGCTCTTCTGCGTCACTTATGGAAAAGGAGGTGGTAAACCAGTACTAATCTAGTAAAGTGAACCTTCTCTGTCAGGTATCTTAAAGCTTCTGAGAGGACCTTGAGGCAACAGCCTGAGGTGGGAACAGTAAGGACAGCAAAGGTCACAAATCTTCTGACTCTTGTCTGCAAGATGAATTTTACCACTTCACACATGCTATAGTGCTAAAATCCATCAAAAGCTAGATAAGCTTATCTACTTTTCCCCGTATACCAACTCAGCCACATTAATGGCACCAGATGAAGTCTTTGCCGGCCATTGGGTTTCAGCAGTTTAATCTGCTTATTGCTTAACCACAATTGTGTAAATTGTGCCTGAAGTACATGGGAACTCCATGTAACCTCCGATTGAAGATTAACTAGGCTAAGGCACATCTAGCACCTAAGCATGGGTGCTTTTAGTATGGCACTGATATATGCAAAGGAATAAAGACCAAACCCAACAGAATAATTTGCTTGTCTCTGAAAACATTAGTAGCTAAGAGCAAAACCGACCCATTGCTTCTAGCCTTAAAACTTGACTAGAGCATATACTTAAACCGATTAGTATGTGCTGAGGATGGGAATATTTGGGCATGATAAACAGGGCTTTCAGCTGATGAGTCATATGTCAGAATTGACTGAAAATCTAGGGGGAATTTTGGGTCCAATGACAAGCAGTTTAGCCTGCAGCGACTGACAGCCTCTGAGGAGTTTGCTGCTGAATGCTCAGGCTCTCAGAACTTGGACACGATTGCTACAGGCACTAAGGAAGAGGCACTTTCAAGAGAATGAAAAGTTCTGTAGTTTGAAGGCAGGTTTCCAGGGAAAACTAGGTCTCCTAAGAAGAGGGATCAGAGAGAAGTAAAAAAAAAAACAAGAGTCCCTGAGAATGGAGGAAAAGTTCTAAAGGCACAGATATGCTGTCGTTGCAAATCTTATCCTGGCTTTAGGGGGAGGACAGTGTTGAGCTGATGCTTCTCACACAGGCTAATGAGAATGAATGAAAATGCCATTCAGCTCTGACATCTTTGCATTCTCACAAGTTTATCAAATAGGAAAATAAGACTACTCGTTTGATTCAACAAAACTTATAAGCATACAAGGTGTTTTTTCATCTACCTTTTATTAAGGTAAGTAATATGTACCTTCACATCCTAAGGTGAAAAAAGTTATATTTATTTGGTGTTGAGCCAAATTAAAGAAAAATTAAAGACAAACCAGGACAGTAAATGGAGTCACTCACATACCTATAATCCACAGCTGTTGTCTGATTCTGGTCTAGATTTGCACTGGTTTCCCAATTTGGACTTTATACAGTGGGATGATTTGTTGCTAAGAGAAGAAGAGAAGTGCTAGGGAACCTGAGGTTTTTTTTTTGTTTTTTTTTTTTTTTTTTTTTTTTTTTTTTTTTTTTTTTTTTTTTTTTTTTTTTTTTTTTTTTTTTTTTTTTTTTTTTTTTTTTTTTTTTTTTTTGTGAAAGAATATCATGGCTGGCTGACCATTGCTACTGATTCCAAGCACCATGGTGGTTTTGTCAGGAAGAGAACTGTCTTTTCAACAGTACAGGTGAGGGTTTAGATGCTTGTTTTTTTCACTTTCCCATAGCAGTAAGACATAACTATCTATCAATATCCTGTATATCATATACAAAGAGTGGATGTCTGTCCATTATCACTGGTGCCATCTGCAGTATTTATTGTGTGTCACAGCACTTCCACTGGTCTCATTCAAGGCTTAACTTTGTGATGAGTGAATTTAGCCTTTTAGCCTGAACAATGTCACCAGAAAGGCTGGCTAGTGGCTGTGCTGCAGCAGAGGGGTTCTAGAGCAAAACCCTGACAGAAGAGGATTCTGGCCATGCTTTCAGAGGCACACCTGCATCATGGCTTTCCAGAAGGCTGCCACAGGAATCTTCATGTTTCCATTCTCATCAATATTCCAAAAAAAGTCTCATAGTTTTAGGTTATGCTCTTTCAAGTAGTTCTAACAGAAGCAGAGATAAAGCATGGGCATAACCATGAAACAGCCACTGATACCTGCTCTCCCCTTATTCTTCCATCTGTCACCCTGCCTTTACTCAGCCCATCACTGAGAGATATGTCTTCTTTACTCCTTATAGAGTCACCATATTGTGAGAACAAAGTCCTTTTGTTCAGGTTAATCCCATTCTTCTCAGTTATACCTTCTTCTCCTCCTGCCTTGAAATGAGACTCAGTAGTAAACCTGTTTTTCTTCTGATAATTGCATTTGGTCATTTGGTATTCATCCCAATGGCCACTTGGTTAGGCTGTCTTTTCGAGACAGTTCTCTTCCCCAGGTCTCTAACCACTTTAGTTACTCTTCTCTGAATTCCACCTCTGTTTGAATGAGGACATGCTGAATACCGTAATGGCTATTAAAAACTGCAGAGTATGGTAGTGCAGGTGTCACTAGCTGTGAAGCACAGCAGCACTGTTTGATGTGAACTAACAGCCCAAGCTTTTGCTTAAGTTCATCCCAACCCTTATCTATAGCAAGACCTCATCCAATTAGCTGAGAATCTGCGAAGCAGTTAAGAAACACAGTAAAGCTGTTAGTGCTAAGGTGTTAGCTCAGCAATGCTCAAGTCCTTCTGTTGGCTTCCAGCAAGGAGGACAGCACCATCTGCTGCTATCCATGAAAACTGCAGACCTCGAAAATCTGAGTTATGTTTATTTAGGACAGTATTTGCTTGTAATACCATATCCTACGTTTATGAAGTACATTACTTTTGATGCTAAAGCTCAGCTCTCAGTGACGTGTTCTATGAAAGTCAGCTGTTGTGGTGGGCTTTTGATGAGGAATAGACATTAATTTGGATCAGGCCCGAAATTATTAATGTGTTTTACACAGCAAGCAAACATCTATTCCTATTCCTTTTCTCACCCCCCAGTGCTCTCAGATCCCAAGGCAATAGCTTCTGCTGAAAAGCAAAGGATTTGCTTAGTCAGTCTGTGTGAACTGAGATATGTGAACGTTGTGACTGTCTTTGTAAATTTACTTTTCTGAAGGAACTTGGCTGAATTTCTGACTTGAAAGAAAGCTTACCTTTCAGCCTCCATCCCTCTAAGTATCTGGAGCATGTGTACTGTGTACAGGCAGCTAAGGATCCAAATTCAGTAGCTCACCTGAATCATTTCCATGGGATCTGGATACTGTTGGGGATCTTGATGATACAGACTTTGACCTCACTGTAGATGACATCTAGTTCAGGATGCATTTGACACACCAAATCCTGCAACTTGATTCAAGTTTCATTTAGCAACTCATTCTGGCACTTAGGGGCAAGGAAAGTGCACTCAGCATGGACACCCAGAGAACAACAAAGATTTTCTTGTATTCACAAATACATTAATCATTCTCTTCTACAGATGCTGTAGGAGATACTTCTACTATCTCTGCTCTTTGTTTTCAGGAATCCCATGGAGGTTCGGTCCTAAATAAGTGTTCATCTTTCTCTTTTTCCATGTCTGAAAGAGAAAGATCTACTAATTTATGCAGAAATTAGCTTACTACAAGGTAGGTGGTCATCACTGAAGATCTCTTATTTTTGGTGATTCAAGTAATTCATGTTCATCCCTGAGACAGTTCTCTCCATTCTGTTAAGACCCAGATTGCAAGTTGAACAGTTAATGGCCTAAATGTGCTGTAGAGCTGTGCAAAAATGGAAAAAAAAAAAATCACCCAAGACCTTAAAGGATCTCCAGCAATGTAGCTTTATAGCCCAGGCAAGAAAGATGATCCTATCTGGGAAGGGTCCAGGTGTCTCCAGATGAAAAGAACTTTTGGCAAAGCTCTCTTTCAGTGTGTAACAATAAGAGGAAGCTCCAGTCAGCAGTAGAAGACCTGATATTTGTTTTTTCCTAAGAATTTCAAACAAGGTAGTGACAGCTCAGCAATTCAGAGCTCACATTGTAGGTTTTCTGTTTTAACATTTACTGAATGGGGAGCAGCACAGTGTCCCAGTTTAGGGGTTTGGAATATTAGAAAGTAAGCTATCAATGCAAATAGTATTAATGTCACTGTAAATTATTCTTCTAAATTTAAGTTATGACAAATGTGCATTTGCCTTGATTGATTTTAAAGACATGACTGATTTTGTTCATACCCATGATGACACGGGAATTGTTCATGTATTATGTTAGTGATATACTTACTTGTTGGAAATTTCAAGTCAGATCAGGAAATTCAGCTTCTGTTTCTGTCATTGTGGGAGGTTCCAACAGCATCAAGCACTGTATTATTTTCTTAAAGTTAATTTACAAAGTGTCCCACTGCATTCTTACATCTTCTTTTTAGAAACTTAAAATCCATTGTTCTTAAGATCCATCTACTTGTGCAGTGAGCTCTTGACTGCCACTGCTCAATAACAGTCTTGAACCAGTCTGAGTCCAGCTGGATTTACTAGCTTTCATTCACTACCAAGGGTTTTATGGATGCAGAGCGGCTCTCTGAAGAAGCCATTCAGACATTCTTGCGCCATGCACACTAGGAGAGTGACCTAGTCCTGGGAATGCAGCACAGGAAAGCCCAAGCTGGCTCTGCTGGCTGCCAGCTCTCTCCAGGGTTGCCAGCTTGGCTTGAGCCCATGACAAAGCCAGTGGACTGCCAGTGGCACCTCAGAAGCAGCGTAGCCAAAGCACCATGTCTGGCCTAGCGAACCATGCTGGGATTGGGCAGCACCTGGAGGGAGCATTTCTGCATGTTTGACACAGTCAGTCCGGTCCAGAAAAAACCCACACAGACAGCTGAAAAGCAACAGTAATTTCTTTTGTACTGTGATGCAGACAATGAGCATATGCTGGCTATTTTGATTCACCACTTTTAAAAAATGTTTGATTGTCAATATCTGCAAGCTGGAACCCTATAAAGAGTAGATTATGAAAAGAATGTGGGGAACAGTCATGCTTAGAAATGTTGTCAGAAGGAATAAGCTTGTTGTTAAAAATGTGCCTTTCTATTACTTTGCCACTGCTGGTGCTGTCAAACCCATGGAAAGGTTTCTAGATATGATCCTTATTCCATATACCTCTTACAGACACAATAATTATTCATTCTTTAAAAGTCAAGATAAGCATTTATCCCTGAGAAAAGAGGCAGGAGAGGCTTTAGTTTATATCTTCTCTTAAGTTTCCTGTAAAAGATTAAAACCTTTACTAATTTCTCAACGGTTTAAGACAATGTAAGGTCGTTGACCCTCTATATTTACACTTATTCTGAATTGAAATTCAAGACTCCCTACATCACATGTGGAATGAAGTCTGGCAGACAGATTAGATGTTTGCCTACAAGCATTTGATTGGGATGCTGAAATGTCATTGTAAATTTATGCCATTGACCATTTATCTTGTGAAATGCCAAGTAATTTAGACTTTTTCAAGGGTGAGGTGAAGAGAATAACTCTTTAACCTTACAAAGCAGAAATTTGTAGAAAGATTTAGGTTGGATTGCAGATTAACTCCTGGCCTCAAAATTTATTGAGTGCTTCCTCTTAAATGAATGCATTTCAATAATTCCTTTTAATTTATCCACTTTTAGCTAAAATTTATTATTCTTTCCAATTTTATTAATTGTTTAGGTTATTCATAATAAAACTAGAAGAACCACATCTACTGTAATGCAGTCCTTTACCCCCATACAGCCCGATTTAGTTTTCCTTTGCAGAATGAGGCCTGACTCCTTGCAGACTAGGAAAATAATTCTCTTTGATCTTAATATATGCAGGAAAAAAATCTCTATCTACCCTAGAGGAGCGCCTGTTCTTCAGATGATCTCTGTTGAAAGCACTCGATACTCTCAGGAAAGACTAAAGGTGAATATTATTTATTCTGCTTATTTTTAGTTTCTTTAATATAGTAACCACAGGACAAAGAACACATGCAGAAGTAACTTAGAGACAACCCATTACATGAGTGTCCAAAACTGCTTGTGAACTTTACTTTTACCCTGTTTCAAGCATGAACATATTATTTATGTCCCAAATCTAATTTTTGTAAAAATGCTATTTTCTTTAATTATGCTGCTCCCATAGGTGGGTGGAGGGCCCTGTGGCCCCTGACACCTTCTGTAACTGCTCCCATGAAGAATCAGTGCATGGCTGGAAGTGCCAGGACTGGATTGATGCATGACTGGGTCTCTCCACTGTGTTGGTCTGCAACGCAATCCCTGCCCTCGCTCAGGAGCATTTTAGAAGCAGCATGTGAGGTTACAACAAGGTGTTATCTCCAGCCTTGCTACAGAGTAGCATACTAAGATTTGGCCTCTTTGATCTCTTTTTCCTTCCTCACCAGCCTTTTAATGTTTGATTTGTTTTGGTTTTTTTTGGTTGGTGCTTGCTTTTTTTTTTTTTTTTTTTTTTTTTTTTTTTTTTTTTTTTTTTTTTTTTTTTTTTTTTTTTTTTTTTTTTTTTTTTTTTTTTTTTTTTTTTTTTTTTTTTTTTTTTTTTTTTTTTTTTTTTTTTTTTTTTTTTTTTTTTTTTTTTTTTTTTTTAAATAGAACTGCCTTGCTTTCAATGCCTTGAAGCATCCATCTTCTTCTATTCCTCACACAGACTGACAGAGTATCAAAGCACTTCACAGAATCTTAGGCTACCCTGGAGGAAGACAGCTCAGGGGATGAAGAGAATTCATCCTCCAGTGGGAATTCACTTCTTGTTCTTGTTCTGCTGTTACGAAATGGATGAGAGTGAAATGTGGTGAATCTATAAGTACCTTTTCTTCCCATTCTTCAGCAGAGGTGTAGAAAAACTGTGGTCGCTTTCAAGGGGTTTGTCTGTTACCTCACCATCTCTTGTCTCTGTCCCACAAAAGTTTGCAATGCAGTTTCCAAGTGGAGTTACCTTCTCAGTTTCTCTCCGTCTCCTTGTGTGAAATTCCACATATCATGTCCCTTGCATCTGTCATGCAGGAGGATGTAATGTGGATCATGTTCAGTCATGTGATGGGGAGAGGCTGAGGCAGCCCATTGCTGTAGCTAGCGTGCTTGCTAGTAGCGTCCCTCTGGATGGGTGTGTGTGCCCTGGGACATTTCCCATACCGTTGGTTCCTGTTGGCAGCACAGCAGATCAGAGCTCAGGCTGCTTGTCTGCTTCCAGCCTACAAGGTCTGGCTATCTGACGTTACAGGGTTGGCATTGCCAGGTGCATCTCTTACTGTGTGAACATCATCTCTCCCCCACCTTGGACTTCATGTACAGTCTCCATTCCCACTATTATAAAGAAAACTTCCTTTGTTACTGTTGGCCAGGAGAAGACATGTCCTCCTTTAAGTCCTTTGTGCTATCAGCTCCTAAGGCAATCTGTATGGCTGCAGAGAGAGAGAAATGCCTTGGTGTGAGCTAGTGACCTTACCTCAAGCCAGGTTAAGAGCAAGGCAGACAGACATGTTTATTTACATAATCTAAAACAGCAGTCCCAATGACTGATGTAGTTGCAGTGATTTACAAGGACAGGGGTGTTCAGAGACAGGCTTACAGCTTAAAGATTCCCCTCAAGCCATTTGCAGACTCTCAGGATGGTGATATTAGATCTACCCAAGAATGCAGCTCACAAGCAAGCTGACTTTACTGAGCTGAATTCCTAGAGTCTGATCTTGGATTGAGAAGACATGTTAGCTGTCAATCCTAACCTCTGAAGCCATCTTGGCTGGTTGTTTAGTTTTGCCCTTTCCAGGATTATTGATCCCTCAATTCCTAGAAGGCAGTTTTGGCCATTATTTTTCCAGGACTTGATAATACTCCTCTACTTTAGGTAGTGCTGTGGCATTGCCCTGTTGTGGAAATTATAGTTTATTCTGTGCTTGAACAAAATTCTTAGCAAATGATTTACATTGTGAAGGAGGAAAATAGAGAGAGGGAGGATTTCTTATATTAATAGACACTGCCTGTTTTTCTCACTGTGAAAAATGGCTGGATTCTCCCTGCCACATCTAAAATATTAAGACTCACTCTGCTTATGTTTGATTAGCAGAGGAGAGGAATTCAGTTTCATATGGTAGCTGTGCCCAGCTGTATATGTGCCAATGCCAATTCACATGCATTGCACACCTCACAGTAAGTTCTACTTTGAGCAGGGTATGTGTGAATTCATTTGTGTCTACTGTGACACAGGGAGGGAGAGGACTTGCTGCCAACACTTGTTTCTCATTCTCAGAGACAATTTCTCATCCAAATTTTCCATGTATGGGAGGTTGGATGGAGACAGATGGTGAATTTAGCTGACTTAAAAATATTCCTCTAAGAAACAAAACAGAAAAGAAACTGATTCTGCAGTAATCTCTGCTGCTCCTGTTCAAGTGAGCTGTAAGGAGAGAAGAGCTGTAAAACCTTGAATTTTGGAGAGGCATTTTTCTAGACTAGGAAGGTCACAAGTTTTAGTACTGATCCCTGAGTTGCCTGCAGACTTGTTCAAGCAGGGGCCTTGTCCCCACTTTAATTTTAATTTATCCATATTTCAAAGACATGGACTTTTATTAGAAAGAGATACATATCAATAGAAATACTGAACCAGGAGAAGGAAAGCATTAATTAAACTAAAGGCATCATGTTACTGCAACGCTCAAGGAACCCTGGATGCTCACAGCACATGCTTGTGGCCATTATGGTAGCAGGTCTGTTGAACATACTGGGGGAAGAAGAGCCCTCAGATATTAATGCAAGTCTTTTACAGTGTAGAAATAGCATCTGAAATAACTGAAATACTGTTTTGTTTGCTTTCCCTTTCAGGGGCTATTAGCTCATTCTGGATCTCACTTTGTCTGAACAGCTAGGTTAGACATCTTAATTTTATTACTTCCTAATCTCTTTCTCTTGCTGTTTACTGTGCAATGGCTAAAACCATTAGGGTTTGGGCTACTTAAGAAAAACTGAAATTAGCTCCTGAACCTTGTAATCAGAAGCTTAAAATGAACAACAGTTCTGATCCTATGAGATTTTAGTAGAGTGCAATTTTCTGCTTTATACACTCTGAGGGACTTCTTTTTCGTCTCCCTTCTCTCTGACAGACTGCTCTGTTACTGTGGTTTTTCATCCTGCATGTATCTTCTCATACATTAGTCACTGTTGCTAGAGTCACCTATGGTGATGAAGTGGACCATCCAGGAAGCTCTGAATCTGGCTGTCCTGGCTTTTGTAGTACAAACTAGGTCATGGGGCATTTTTGCTAGAGAAGGAAATACATGTTCGATCAAGTCCCCCAGTGCCTGTACTCCTGTGTCTTGGTTTTTGGCCAGGACAGAGTTAATTTTTTTCACAGGAGTTGTGACGGGGACAGACTCTGGAGGATGTGTTTGTGTCCACGTTGTTATTCTATACCACCTCACATCACTGCTGGGGCAGAAGGGAATCTTGATTTAGAGAAGGTGGGTGTGGCTTGCAGTCAGGGAAAAGCTTAGGTATAGAGGGTCTGTTGTTCATTGTCCTAGAGTCAGTCAGTGAGCATTTTCTGCATGTAAATCACCCTTTTTTGTATTGTTTGTATATTATAATTAATATTGTTGCTGTTACTTCTTATCTCATTGTTGTTTCCAGTAAATTGTTTATATCTCAACCCATAATCTCTGCCTTTTGTCTCTCTCATTGGAGCAGAGGAGAGAAGCAACTTGTGATTTGCACTGCTGTTCCTAAACCACAACATCCTGGCTTTGCAGGATTAATAAATTAAGTTACCAAGCATCTATCCCAGGAGCTGTTGTCCTTTCTCAGAGAACTCCTTGTGGCTAAGGTTCAGCTCCTTCACTTGGTAATTGCCCTGCAGAGAGACAAGTGTGCAGAGACAATGTGATCTTCCAGCCAGCTGCAAACAGATGCCATACCAAGGCCCCCAAATGGAGATGAAATAGAGGGATATCAGACACACTGAAATCTTCAGTGTATGGGACATCAGCAGCACAGAGATTGTGGCACTGTGTGTCCCCAGACAGACATATAACATCACATTGATTATCCTCCTAAAATGGTAAAAGCAATGGAATTTTGTGTTGTGCAAACTTCCCTCATACAGCTCATATGTGACCTGCAACACGTCCTGTAATTTTTTCTGCCCCTGTTCTACTCCCACCATTGCACCTTGACCAAGGGCCTTTTCTGATATCAGGGCAAGGCCTTGCTTCAGGGCGGCTGCTGAAGGTGCCAAACAATGCAGAGGCTTTGAGATAGTAACGAACCAGAGAAGTCAAGCCTCTTATTTTTACTGAAGAATTGCAAAATTTTATGAAGTTGGGTTCTCTAACAGAGTTCTGAAGGTTTGTTTCTCAGACAGACACATGCAGCTGTCCCGAAAAAATGTTAGTGCAGTTCATCCAGCTCTGTCTCCTACCAATCTCTCTCATTTCTGAACTAAGCAAGAGGCCCTTAGCAGAATTATGCCAGGAAATCATGTGGGCATTGCCAAGTGAAATCATGCCAAGTGAGTAGCAGCTTCAAGATGAGAAGGGTCTGTTACACAGCCAGGGCTGCAAATGACCCTGGATTTCAGGTAACTCACCATTAATGCCTAAGCAAAGTAGGGTGCAGTCTCCTGTCCGAAGTTGTTTCCCGGGGAAAAAAAGTATGTTAACAATGCACTGATCTATCCCTTGGTGCTGTGCTGGGGAGTCTGCAGAAAACTGTGATTTTAGGCAGAATCTCCAGTTCATCACAGTCCATATCTAGCTGTAAGAAGTTGTGGTGGGTTGACCTTAGTTGGACATCAGGTGCTCACCAAGACATTCTGTCATTCTCCTCCTAAGCAGGACAGGGGGGAGAAAATAACATAGAAAAAACCTATCTTGTAGGTCAAGATAAAGGCAGTTTAATAAAGTAAAAGACCACACACTGAAGCAAAGGAAAAGATTTATTCTCTATTTCCCATCAGCAGGTGATGTCCAGTCACTTCCTGTGAAGTCAAGGCTTCAATACACATAGTGATTGCTCTGAAAGACAAACGTTGTAATAACAAATGTGCCACCACTTCCTGTCCCCCCCCCCTCCCCTCCCATGCCTTTCTCTTAGCTTTTGTAGCTGAGGAGATGCAGTATGGTATGGAATACCCCTTTGGTCAGGTTGGATCAGCTGTCCTGGCTATGTACCCTCCAAGATCTTTCCCACTCTCAGCTTAATGGTGAGGGGGAATGTTGGAGAGACAGTGCAGAGCCAAAACTCTGCTGTGTTTATCAACACCTTTCTAGCTACCAATACAAATTACACCACTATGAGGACTGCAATGGGGAAAACTAACTCCATCTCAGCCAGACCCAGTAGAGAAGTTAGTAATTATTTTACTTTGCTCCATAATGTAGAATTACCCTAAGATGTGGGAGATGCTCCAGTAATTATCTAAGTTTCTCTCGAGGGTCTGGTTTTCAGAGATGCTGAAAGTTGAGCAGGCTAAATATTTAATCACATTTCTGTAAGTCTAGATTTCCACTGTTACTCTGGGTTCCCATCAGTGACATAGCTGAGAGTTTGATTGTGCCCATAGTCTGAGTAATATTATCAGGGGGAGAGACTGGAATGAAAACACGTTATTTCACTTCTACTGCCATCACTGTTTGTGTGCATACAGCCCACCCCCCCCCCCGAGCTGAAGACTACTGAGGTAGGACAGGTTATCCAAAAGCAAACTGGCAAATGATTCAGCTCCTGCTCTGTTTAGGCAGTTATTAGAGATGTTTTGGAAGAAAAGAAGGGAGGATAAGAAGGATAAGTCCAAAGAATGTATCAGCTTTACTGTCTTCTTAATGCCCCAGATATCAAGGAGTAATTACTGTGTGAGTTATAGGTGAGTTTAACCCTGTATCCGTCCTAACAGGAATAAAGCCCTAGAGCCATCAGTTTCACATGGGTTTTTGTCTTCAGTGAAGCAAGAGGCATTTGGCCAAGAATCTTTTCTTTCAGTGTAACGCAAATCCCATGGCCTATCAAAATACATTTTGTATACCCCAGTTTCAGATCAAAGGAATATTCCTACCAATTCATATCTGAAAGTCTTGCATTATTCCCTTAATTTATTTGGAAAAGTTTCCCCATGTCATCTTGGAGAATGAAAGTTTCTGACCAAAATATTTTTTTCCATTGGCTAAGCATAAAGAGGAAAGACTTAGTTATGGTAATTATTGTTACATGTGCTAATGAAGATAGCAGTTCCAGACTCACCAGACTGCCATTACATGCACACTTCTGCTTTTCAGAAGCTTGTACTTTTTAAAAGTAGCACAACACAAAATATCATGACTTTCAGAATGTGAATGTTTTTGCATGGGAACAGTCGCTATTTGGTTAAAACCTAATGGAATGAATTTGTTTTCTTTTAGATGATTGAACTTGATGAGCAATACTTCTGACTTACAAACTATGTCAGATTGGATACCAGTTCTTGAAGGGAGGAATTCTCTCAAAGCATCTCTGTTATGCATATGGCTCCTTCTATCAAAATGTACTTTTCTTCTAACTAAATGGCTGACGGTTGTGTTGGACTGGGAAGACAAAAAGATAAACAGAGACATGCAAAAACATTACTGCAAAGTTAACAAAGAGGATAGTTCTCTTAGTTCAACAGACGCTGGGCATTTCCTTCAAACCTTAGGAAGCATTGCAGGTCTTGAGCAGGACTGTGATCAGGGGATGTGACAGAGCCATGGCTGTGGGAATTGCACGTAAAAGAGCTGTTTTCTTGGAGGGGTTTTGAGTGGGTAGGACTTTCTGTTGCTTTGTGCCAGCCTGGAGATGCAGGCTCAGGTCCCATCTTCAGTGCAGGCATCTTGGGCTTGTCCACTGGTGAGTGTAGCACATTCCTATGCAGAACCTAGAGTGGGATACCAGTCCTTCCTCCCCTATCTGTGACCCTGTATGCATTAGAAGCACTGAGGACTTGTGACCCGTGGAAGAGCAGCAGTTGCTTTTGGGGGTTCTCTATGAAAGGCCATCAGTAGCCTCACAAAACTTTTCCTGTGCAGAGGATTAGAAACATTAGGGATGCTCAGAGTTCCAGTGGGGAAGGTATAGGACCTTTTCTCCCACACTGTGTACTCAATGATGATTTCCAGGCCTGAGAGAGGCCTAAAATTCCTGCTGTTCTTGAGAACAGTGGCTCCACTGTTACTGGCTACTCACCACCATAACACTAACAGTGACTTTGACACCTTGAGTCCTAGACCATCGTGCTTCAGATTTATAAAAGGTTTGGCCAAGTTTTGAATAAAGTGTAAGACAGGCACCACCTCCATCAGCCTCCATGCATCTGCAAAGGCCTTCCCAGGATCTACAGAGAAAAAGTATATTGATGCATGGTGCATTAAGTGTTCTCCCTCCTCTTTTAAATAAATTAAGCAACTTAATAAAATTAAGTAACACTATGCAACAACAGTTCAGTTTTACTATTTAGGGGTTATCATCCCCTAGTTCTTCCTATCCCTTTATCCTAGACCTCCAGGCGTTAATATATCCTCCTTGCTTCTTCGTTTGGCATTCAGTGACTTGCTGTAGCTTCTCACCAGTCTGCAATGTGAGTGAACTTTTTTTGGTGTAACTGAGAATTTTTGACATCAGGCAAAAACATTTTCATCTTTTTTTTTTTTTTAAGTCTTAATTGAAGCACGCAGCTGATATTGACAGCAGAGGTAGGGCAGCTCAGAACATTTTGGCTTACAACCAGCAGGAAGGATCCCAGCATTCTCATCTTGGCCATTGGGTGTTGTTGACACAGCTGCAGTGAGACATATCAGTGCAGCTGCAGGCTGTATTTCCACAAAAACCTGTCATTTGGATTTCCTTCATCAAACCCCATACTTAGAGCTCATATTTCTCCATGCTGTTATATGCATCCAGTAGTCTGACCTCAAGACAAATTCCCTTCTCATCAAAGCCATTTTCCAGTTCAGTTTGAAGCCTCTAACAAAACAGTCCTTGTTCTTGTATTCTTATGTTTTTGGATTTTGCTTCCACTTACAACAAGTTAGCAAGGTCTCATCCTAAATTATGGATAAATCCTACTGTTACAAAAATGACTTTCTTAGCCAGAGGACTGACATCATGAGGCAGAAAATAAGAGGAGAGCCATCAGAAAAGTTTAGGATGGTTGTGGCAAACACATGGTGTGCTGACCGTAAGTGCTATGCAGTGTTTCATCAGGAGTGCACAAACAGGGCTGCAGTCCCATCCCTGGTTTCAGATAGCTGCTCCTGATGCCCAGACAGTGGGCTGGGCTGGCAGTGTAGGCTATTAATGACTAGAGGAGAGAAAAGGGAACAAAGAAATAGCTGTGATATGTAGAGAGCAGTTGAAGGAAGATACTTGACATCAAAGGGAGAGCTCTTAAGGGGAAATTCATTCCTGCCTCTGCCTTTATCAATTGCCAGACTACATGTGGTTGTCAGAATTCTGGCAGGATTGTGTCCTTGGTCTCCATTTTGAATACATACCAGTCAGTAGGTACAGTTCTGACTGTAAGGGCAGTCAGAAATGGGCAAAGTGAGGCAGATGATCAGAAAAAGTTCAGGTTCAACCCCATGGTCAGTGTCAGTGGCTTGTGTGGCCTTCTCTGCTGAGGCATCAGCCAGAGACACAGACTCCTGAGACTCACTGATTTTGACATCTCTTCATTCTAGTCTTCCATGAAAAAGATTCAGTTTGTCAATGCAAGCCCAGCAGAGATGTGACTCCCTGGGTGTGATAGATCTCCCACCTCACTGAAGCCCTTCTTCAGCACGTTGCTGATGTACTCCTCATGCATCTCTGCTTTGTGCCCACCACTCCCTGCACATTGTATGCATGTGGTGCTGGCCCCAGTGTGGGGATAGGCTCACTCTGGTGCTTGGAAGTGTTGGAAAAAGCTCTCCTCAAATTCTTCAGCCCATGTGCAAGGAACTCACAGTTCTCCCACATAAGGTCTTTGTTCCCTCACAAGCTGCCTTTCTCCCCTTTCTCAATTTCTGAGCCCACCAGCCAAAGCAAATTTTTCATTTTCATCCCATTTTTCCGCAAGTGTACAAGCCAAACCCATGCCAGCTTTTCCTTGATCTGACTCACACTTCCCCAGGCACTGTTGGCTGACTTTGTGATCAGACTGGGAATGCTTTGCAGTACTCTTCCTGAATGGCAGAAGAGAAAGCATTTGAATGGTACTGTCTATTGGGACTGAGTGTAACTAGACTCACTGGGAGTGAAACAGCTTCTCTTGCCCACAATTCGTAATTTATTTCATAGTTAGAGAGAAGGAGAATTTGGAAAAATCCTTTTTAAGAGGAATAAATGCATAAAGAATAATGAAGTATGATTTTGCCAAAATAATTTCTGGCTAATAGCGTAATACATATTTTTTTTCTTCCCTGAATCTTCCTTTTCATTCCTTGTCACTGCTTTTACTGCCTTTCTTTCCTTACTGTCTATTTCCATTTAGGGCTCCAGGCTGTTGACCTGAAATTTTGTACCCTTCCTGGGTGTCACCTAGTATTGATGTATGATGTGGAGCTTGCAGTTTGGCTGTTCATTCAGACCTATGTGAGGGGAAGACTGGCCAGCTGGCACCCACATCACCACATTTCAACCAGCCCTGCAGCTGCAGCTCCTTCATGAAGACCTTTTCCTTCTGCCAGACTTTATTTGTCATATGATGGCTTTACTTGCATTACTTTAGTGTGAGAAAGACAAAAGAAAGGGTAAAAATAGGTCTAAATCCCATGAAAAGAATTCATGAGACAAGTCATATGCCCAGTACATTAGCCAGTCCCAGTCCAGCCTGTGGACTGAGTCTTCTGAAGTAGATTCAGAAGTGATCCCTGCACTTCATAAATTGCATTATACTTTATTTAAATATAGAAAAATGAGCCAAAGAGAGAAGTTGTCCCGCATATGTCCCTACCTTACAGTAATTGCATTATTTAACAAGTAATTGTATATATAACAACAAAGGAAAACAAGAAATTAACTTGTAATGACTGACAGGCCAAAGGAGTTTTTTTAATTTTAAGAGGAACTGTTATGCTGATCTAGGAAGTCAGGCCATAGTGCTGTAAGCAGTCCTGGGGCCTGACTCAGTGTGTACAAGCATAGCCTGAGAGCAGCAGGTTCAGAAAACTCTACTGCTCCTCACGCCCTGCCTGTCCTTCTGGGCGATGGGGAGCTCAAACAGGATCTGGTCTCACAAGATGCTGAGCTCTGACATCTGCTGTGGGCATTAGGGGCAGATGGGTGGAGTGTCTTGGAAGCTGGTACTGGCAAGTCCTCTTATGATTAATTTAGCTTTTTTCCAAACTGTTCCCAGATGGTAGCTCCCATCTCTGGGCACTATAACACTAGATATCTGATCGTTACCCTTCTCCTCATTGCTGCCTGGCCTAGAGAAGAGAAGCCTTCCCACCTGGTGATCAGCCTGATGCAACAACAGTCTGTCTTGGGTGCTGGTGATTTTTCTTTGGCCATTTCTGACAATTTCTGAAGTGAGTTTGCCAAAAAGTAAACACTGCACCTGCGTCCTTCTTAGACTCATTCTCTGTGTCACCATCAGTGAGCTGCAGGTTCATTTGCTTTTTCTTTTCTGTAAATGAGAAGTTCACAGCCCCTTCCTAGACCCTGTAAGTTTCTCACACCTACACACAAAAAGCGCAGCTGCTTGGTTTTGATTAAAACAACTCCAGGAAAAATGGTGCCTTTTGTAAGATCTATATTCTTGATTTCTACGACTTCTAAATAGGAGAATCCCATTTCTGTTTTGCAGGGACTGCCCTGGCGATATGAGAAAGCCCAGCAAAGCCTGTGATTGCCCTGCCATGCTATCACCATTCTTCTGTGCCACCAGCACCTTCTAACTCCTAAGGGTGACATTTGGTGTTGGAAACCCCATCGCTCTGGGATCTAATCAGCTCCCAGTATCTGAGAACAGCTGTGGTTTTGGCTGTGGAAACCCCCACAGATGTATCACAGTTGTGCTACGCTGCTGATAAGAGTTCTTGTCTCCTTTCAGTTCATATTCCAGTGTGTACAATTTCATGGGAAAGTCAGACTGTGGCAGTTGCAGTCTTACAGGAGATGAGGACAGAAATGTATTCACTTTTTTAGTCTTGAACAGATTCAGACTTCCCTACTGCCAAATTCCCAGTAAGTTAAGTAATAAAGTGTGGCTTGTAAACATGTCAGCACTTAATGGGGCCTTGGATCAAGTGCTCATTTGTCTCACTAACTGTTGCTGGTGCCAAAGTGCTTATTATTTTACATCTTTTATATTGAGGACTTTGTAACTTCATAAGAGGCTAAAACCAAAACTGTAACAGAAGACGCTTTCTGATAAAGGTTGAACAGAACTAATTCATACACTTAGAAATATTTCCATTATAGGCAATGCTCAGTGACAATAATCTCTGGTACAGATTTTGAAACTTATGTAGCCTACACAGTGTAATATGTAAAACAGAGAGGAAGAAAAAGTCTGTTTCCCCCCAAATAAGGTAATTTTAGTGGTTTTATTCCCTTAGGTTCTACATAGACCTCTTAAGTAGTCCAGTCATTAGAGACCATGGTGGAGTTATATTTGGATATAGAACAAAATGCCACAAAACCCAGTGGAAGATTTGACCAAAGCAGATGACCATTGTCAGCTTTGATTTTATTGCCAAAGTTTGTAAATATTTTTTATAGTGTAGGCCAAACAACTACGGCTGTTTTGCCACAGTTGCTTGCTTGTTTATAGCACCAGCTAACATTCTTCTCTGATTTCAGTCTGATTATTCTGATGTGGGTTTCTTAGATCTTTGCTTTTAAAGAACAGCCTAATTTTAAATGACCCAATCATCAGCCCCTAATGTTGCAGATACTTTCTCTGGAGAACACCCTCTGTTTTCTGACTAGAAATGAAAACCAGTGATGGCTTGGTTTGTGCAGTAGGTGGGAGACCATAGTCCAGTTCTGTGCTTTGCCAGAGACATTTGTGGGATTTGAGTGCCCCTGGTGGTGCAGTGGTTAAGCCACGGCGCTGTCAACGTCAAGACCCGGGTTCGATTCCCAGTTAGGACACTCCCCGGGCAGATGGAGCTCGTTAGCCCTGTAAGGCAATCGATCTATGTCCTGAGGACCTTGCTGCCACTGTCCAAGCTCGCTTGGCCCCGGCAGATGAACCTTAGGATTAAAGGGTGGGCTCAGTTCTGCGCACACTGTGTCTCACCTAAAAAAAAAATCCAATGCACAGGCTGGAAGGGGTAAAGACCTTCCCTGGTTTTTCGTTCGCAAAGACTGGCCATTACTTTACTTACTTGTGGGATTTGAGACAAGTCACTGCATTTATGGTCTGTGATATTTTATAACTGGGGATTTGAAAAGGAGAACTGGTAGGACTATTATGTTTGTACATTGTAACATCATCTCAGGTCCTAGCCCTAGACAGTCATTCTGCTAATCACCAAGTTTCTTGTCTAACATTGACGCCCCTGCCTGAGTGTGCTGTGACACAGCAGCTGGTCACCATCAAGGGAACAGTTTGGCAGCTCTCATCAGTACAAAAGACAAGGATGACATGAATCTTGACTTTATTGCAGGTACTCATCTTGAAGAGTTTGGAAGAAGGCTACTGAGAATGTGCATTAGAAAGGGGTATTTAATGTAAAAAGCTGTAGTGTACTCAGCTTGATCTGTCTTCAGATATTGAAAACATTTAACTGTGGCATGAAGCAAACATGAAAGTCCTGGACTTCAACCAGGACTTCACTTTTCATATGCAACCATCTGGTTGCAACATGTGATGGATCTCAACTTGCAAAGGCCAGAGTGCTCACCTCCAGGTGAGGAGTGATTTTGCAGAGCTGTGGTGGTGGACCTGTCAGCAGCACTCGAGGGAGGGCATGCTCCCACTCTGCCATCTCACCAAATGCATCAGTGTTTGAAAAGCCTGTGTAATTATTAACTCATCTGGAGCAAACAGTGGCTTTCCGGAGGGGGAAGAAAACTGGAAATTGTCCTGTTTGAAATTCTAGAGAACAGGGGGTGAAAAATACTGTTTGAAACCACAAACTTCAGGGTGAGGAGTCCGGAAGGCTGCTGTCACTCAGCCCAGGGTCACAACTCCTGACCCCTCGGGGACTGCACAGCCGCCAGGCCCTGAGCCCCGGCCGCACTCCTGCCTCACAGCGGGACGGGCGGGGCCCCACTCCGGCCGGGGCCGCTCCGCGGGGCCGTCCCACCCCGTGCCGCGGCCTCCCGGGAGCAGCCGGTCCGGAGGGGCGCTGGAGGAGGGCCAGGCCCGAGGCGGCTGCCAGGCCCGAGGCGGCTGCCAGCCCCGCGGCCCGACGCGGTGAGTGCCCGTGCGCGCCGGGTCCGCAGAGCCCGCACCCAGAGGTCGTAGCTGAGGCGGGGCCGGCGCGGCGCCGGGGCCGGGCCGAGGGCGGTGGAGGCCGTGCCGGGCCGGGCGGTATGATCGGCACCCTGCTCTGCTATGTGCTGCTGCCGGCGGCGCGCTTCCTCCGGGCCCTGCGAGGTAACCCGGCCCCGGGCGGGCGGTGGCAGGGGCAGGGGAGGGCGGAGGGGCCCGGAGGGGCGGGGTGTCCGTCGCCGCCCCCCGGCCCGGCCTGAGGCGGGTGCGGCCTGGCGGACCCGGAGCTCCCCGAACCCCCGGCCCTGAGCAGGCGGGGCCTGGGGCAGCGGTGCCGGGCCGGAGCCGCTGTCCCCGGGGCGGCGCGGGGAGCGGGGTGTTGTCAGGGAACAGCTGCCGGCTGTTGTACTGCAGGGGCAGATTGCGCACTG
Source organism: Empidonax traillii (assembly GCF_003031625.1). Lineage (NCBI taxonomy): Eukaryota > Metazoa > Chordata > Aves > Passeriformes > Tyrannidae > Empidonax > Empidonax traillii. The sequence goes on along the minus strand of NW_020955325.1, from coordinate 291,646 downwards.
CGCGGGGGCTCCAGCTCCTGCCTCGGGCCTGCGCTGGAGGCTTGGGGACATCTTTAGAAATGGACTGCTCAGAGATCTGTGACTCCCCAGGGATCTGCGGGTGAATCGTGCTTTTCGTGCATCGCTATTTCACATAGTTTCCTAGATCCTGCTGCTGCTTCACAGTCTCTGGTTACTGTGCTGATGTAAAGCCACCCTCCCTCCTGAACTTGTCCCTGGGCCTGTAGCAATGACGGGCACGCTGTCTTTGGTCATAGTGAGTGGCTAGCTGACTCCTCTCAAATTCAGCTTCTATGGTGTAGTAACAGGCTCTTGTAACAGCTGTGCTTGGGTAGTGGTGCGTGGAAACATTATCTTGGTGCACTGGTGTTTCTGATGTTCATGAACTTAATTACAAAACTTCAGAGGCATATGGTTCTCAAAGCTCCGTTTCTGATACATACAGAAAACGTTGACACAAAAGATATAGTAAAAGTACACACAGATGTTGCTGACAGTATGTTACTGCTCTGGCTGACTGTCACAGGGATACAGAGAAAAAAAGTGATTTGTAGTCAACAGAAATTGCTAGTCAACAGCAGGGACTACTGTCTGTGTAGAATTCATAACAAAATGCAAATGCCATCTCTTGTGTAGATAAAAGTGAAAAGAGTCCCTGTCTTTTTCTACTTTACTCCATGAATGTTAGTATATTCAGTTGTTACATTAAAAACAGTTTAAAATGTTTTTAGTTTTTTTGCCTCATGTATCAGTCATCAGGTGATCTGTAATTCTTACCAGGACTTCCTCTGTGCATATATGCTCTCTAATAGGTATATGTTGGTCCCTGTGTGCCTTCATTTTTCATATCTTAATAAGAGAATAGTTTTTCTTCTACAACACATTCTTCTATTCTTCTGATATCATAGAATTACAGAATCAAATAGGTTGGAAAAGACCTCCGAGATCATGAAGTCCAACCCTTGATTCAACACATCCAGTCTCATCTTAAAAACCTCCAGGGATGGTGAATCCACCACCTTCCTGGACAGCCCATTCCAATGTGTGATTACTCTCTCTGTAAAAAATTTCTTCCTAATACCCAACCTAAACCTCCCCTGGCAGAGCTTAAGACCATGCCCTCTTGTCCTACTGCTGGTTGCCTGGGAGAAGAGACCGATGCCCACCTGGCTACAACCTCCTCTCAGGTAGCTGGAGGGAGTGATGAGGTCGCCCCTAAGCCTCATCTTCTCCAGGCTAAACAACCCCAGTTCCCTCAGCCTCTCCTTACAGGAGAGGGTATTTCATTCTCTTAGCTGACTGCTATTTCTTACTCAATCCCTGGAAAGAAACTTGCTCCAAGTTATGATCTACAAGACCTTGGCTTCTTAGCCCATGCACCTGATCAGCTAACTTCCACAGAGTGTGCTTTATAGGTGTTGCTGAGAGCTGATAGTTTCCACAGGGCCTTTTAGCTTGGCTGACTGTCTGTGGTGCTGCATAAGTTAGAATTGCATTCCCTCAATTTGGTAAAGCCATTGCTATCGCGTGCAGATTCATTGACTGGCGAACATAACTAGATTTGGACTATGGCTTAGCATTCCAGAGGGGACAGGGGAATTTTTTTAGATTGTAACTATTTTTCTTCAGAGAAGTCATTTGTTTGAGTTAATATGCTGAATGGTTGTATTGCACAGTTACAGCAAATGCATTGGAAAAAGAAAAGACTGAGTGAGAAGGGATTTCAGGCTGTCTTATGTTGATTTTGTTTTTAAATGACAGATGGTTTCTTTACCTGTCGAACGAATGTGCTTCTGGCGAAGAGCCCGTCCACCCAGATAGAAGGCGTCTTTGCTGCATCCAAAGGAAGATCGGTCTCAGAAGAGCAAGAAGCCCTTCTCCAGCAGTGGTTGGAGGAAGGAGCAGGGAATTTGCCAGCCAGTGAGAGTGTTCCAGCAGTGGGGAAAGTATCAGTTACACTCACTAGTGACTGGTTAGAAGGTTCAGAGCTATTGATGACTAGCCTCAGAGAACTGAATTCGTCTCCAGAAGCCACACCATGTGCTGATCAGCAGCTCTCAGAGCTAAACACCTTGGCTTCTTCAGAACTGCAAGGTCATGCAGTGGCTGAACGGGCAAGATTACCAGCAGAGGAAACAGTGACTGTAGCAGGCGGTGCCCCTTGGGCAGCTGTGGTGCCACAGCCAGATCAGCAGATAGCTGTCTGTGCTGGTATCAACACAGAAGTGCTGAATGATGACCCAGCTGTGCTGGCCTGGAGTTTAGCATGTGATGCAGAGACAGTGCCAGCAGAGCTCCCAGCCCAGCCCATTCAGGATGCAGTACCATTTTGTCCTGTCCCGACAGAGGTGCCCTACCACGGTCAGTAATGGCTCTGAATCTGATGTTCAGTTTGGGATTGGCATTTGTAGTGAATGTGGTCAGGTTATTGTGTCTGGACTTGCTGTCAGGAAGACACTGATTTTCCCTGCAGAATTGACGGGATCATTAGTGACAACTGTAAAGTGAGTGTTTGCTGAGGAGGGTCTGGTCACAGCTAGTGGTCTCTGTGCTGTTAGACTGGTATGAATATTGATATATGTTCCCTTCCTAGGAACTGTTCCCAACTGCTGCTTTATAATCTGAAATGCACTGAAAAGTTGGTTGAGTGTTTCAGTGTACTTGACTCTGGTCATGTCTTATTCCATCCCCACTGACAACTATTTTCAAAGGCATCCAGAAAGAGCACCTGAAAAACAGAGTGGGTGAGGGTTTGCTCAGGAGTTAGAACGCCCTAACTTAGGGAATGAGAATGGCTATTTTCTGGGTCCCAGGGGAACAGAAGTATCAGAAAGGTGCCCAGCGTGTCAGTAACTTTGCTTTTTGTCTCCTGCATATAGAGATTTTATGGAGAGACTGGGAGGATCTTTCTGTCCAGCCCTGTGTCCTAGAGCAGGTCTCAGAAAACACTCCTCTCTTTGAATTTCGAGTCATGTCTTACAACATCCTTGCCCAGGACCTGGTGGAACAGGGCCTTGATCTCTATGTACACTGTCATCCAGACATCCTGAACTGGAACTATCGCCTTCCAAATCTTTTGCAAGAAATCCAGCACTGGGATCCTGATGTGAGTATGACTGAGCCCTTCCTACATCAGTGTCACCAGAATTTGAATTCCTTGTTTGATCTAGCAGTATTAAAAAAAAGAAAAAGATGGGGGGAGGTCCTAGGAAGATGCTACCTGCTTGGTCACTGAACACTGATTGCTCTGAGACTGTTTGAGGACTTGCGCAGACCTTTTTTTTGGTGTCTGTCTTGCTTTGATTGTAGAAACTAGTAATACTTTGATGGCAGGGCTTAACTTCTGTAAACAGCAGTAGAGGAAGAAGGACCAGGTTTCTAAGGCAGCACAGGAGGGGAAGCCTGCATAGAAGAGGACTTCATGAATTTCTCTCTCCTTTGAGTCCTCTTTGTGGGATGAAGGATCTTTTGCCTCATCACTGGAAAACTGAGTGATAAGCTAATGTGGCCCAGAAAGTTATTGCTCTTCATCTGGAAAGTACAGGACAGAGTTGCGGTGATGACATTTCTGGTTGCAGGGTTGGTATGTGAGTGCACTTTTCCATTTTCTTCCTTCCCCAGAACAAGGTAACTAGCACATACTTGTGGAATGAGTGAGGTCTCTGCCTTCCTTCCAGGTTCTTTGTCTCCAGGAGGTACAAGAGAACCATTACTGGGAGCAACTGGAACCAACATTCAAGGAGATGGGTATGTCCTACTTTTGTGTGTCTGTACCTCCAGTTTGTGGGGACTGGCCAAGAAATTCTTGCTTACTGTCTTCAAAGCACTCAGTTTTGAGGGACCTCTTCCTGTTTGCTGGGTGGCTGCTGGCCCTACTTCTGAACTGTCTGCCTAGACCTTCTTTTTAACTGATGTCTCTCAGAGTTGAAAGATCAGAGTATCAAAACTGAGAGGGTCCTAGAAGGACAAAGAGAGAGAAAATACCCTCAATGATTAATAATAAATGGCGACTATTGGAAGAGAATTGGATATAGTGCTGTGCCCAAATGTAGTAGGAACCTTTTCTATACAGTCTTGCTGAACTCCTAGCTTATAGGAGAAGCCTGAGGTAGTGACTGGATAAACCTTTTAATAGGTGATGTGTTCTTTTCAGGCTTTGCATGCTTCTACAAACGGAGAACTGGGACAAAGACAGATGGATGTGCAGTGTGCTATAAGCACAGCAGGTTTCAGCTGATCAGCCTCAATCCCATAGAATACTTCCGTCCTGGCCTGGACATCCTCAATCGGGATAATGTGGGCTTGGTGCTGCTGCTACAGCCTGTGCTCCCAGAGGGCCTAGATCTGAAGGCCATCAGTCCTTTGTGTGTGGCCAACACTCATGTGTTGTTCAATCCACGTCGAGGAGATATCAAACTAGCCCAGGTGGCCTTGCTCCTAGCAGAGATTGACAAAATTGCAAGAACTACTGAAGGCAGCTACTATCCTGTCATCTTGTGTGGAGACCTGAACTCTGTACCTGATTCTCCACTCTACAAATTCATCCGGAATGGTGAACTTTCCTACCATGGGATGCCAGCCTGGAAGGTAGTTGCCAACCATAACTGGGATTGGCTACCTCTTTATTGCATATTGCTAGAAAAATGCATGGCTGCATCATTTCTCTTGTGAGGAAATACTCTGAATTCAGTTATTCATTGGTCTTCCCTAATATCTCCAGCACTGCAGGCGTAAGAAGTGGACAAGTGTGTGCCTGTTGTTTCCACCACTGCTCTTTTGGTTTCTCTTGAGGCAGACTTGTGATAATAAACCACTTCATTTCAGGTCTTTGTTTTCCTTTGCTATGGAATTTTTGTGCCTGGGTGACTGGAAGTGTAGGGGAGTGCAACTCCACCAAGACTTACTGAATTTGTATGTGGATGTTTGTTCTGAAAACAGTTTGAAATGGGCACCTATGCTAGAGTCTCTTCTGGCTCTTACTGTGTGTCTGGGATCAAATACATGGTCAGCTTTCAAGCTAAATCATCAGTTCAATGAGATGGCTGCAAAGTATCTTGTCAGATGACTTTTAGCTAATTGTATCCACCCCCCTCAGCTAAAGGTTTATTACCCCCGCACCATATTCTGAATAGCTTAGTTTGTGCCTTTCTATGAGGGCATTCTCCTGTCTTTCTCCTGTCTTGCCCTTTGCAGGTGTATATATGTACACTGTATATAGCTTGCAGAAGTTCTGCCTTGCGTTGCTGATGGTTCCTCTCCTTTTCTGGCCTCTTTGCAGGTGTCTGGTCAGGAAGACTTTTCCCAACAGTTGTATTCACGGAAACTGCTGGCCCCACTGTGGCCGAGCTCACTGGGTGTAACAGACAACTGCCAGTATGTCAGCCAGTGCCAGCCAAAGAAAACAGGTAAGCTCCAGTGTGCACTGAGAGCTGGAGTTTGCTGAGGATGGGCAGTTTGCGGGTCTTGTTTTCTCTCTGAACAGCTTGGGCATGTGTTGCATGAGGCACTCAGTGAAGATTCTCTTCTTCTATCCATTTCCTTGGTATATGAATTAAATATAATAATTAAATATAATATAATTAAATATAATTTTTCCAGAATCTATTGCTGTAGCCCTATTTCTATAATTTTCTTTCTCTAGTCAGGAGCTGGATGTTCCCGTACCAGTAACATATCTCTTTCCTGTTCCCAGACTTAGGTTTTTGTGCAGTTGTAAACTGTGTTCAGCAGCCACAGCCATTATCTGCACTGTTAAGAAATCATTCTTAAGAGCCTAGTCTTCACGTTCTCTATCATGTCTGTTCTCTACTGTCCTTAGAGAGGATTTAAAAAAAGGAGCACGCACAAAATAGTTTTTGTTAAAATTTTGCACGTGGAACTTATACTCAACCTGAACTCCAGAATAGTTTTTCTTTTTTGACAGACATTTCCTTGAGTTGCTCACTAACTGATCTGCTTGAAAGTCTCTTGAACTTGGTGTCTAAATTTGTGCTGACCATGACTGTTGCATTAGCTAAAGGGATAGCAATATCTGTGCTCTGTTCTTCTACATTTACACATCTGTTCTGTTCTGCATTTAACTTATTAAGTGATTTCTATTCTCATGGTATTAAATATTTGGGCACAAAAGCCTCTCTCAAACGAAAGAGGTCTAAGAGGCCCAAAGGTCTGAAATGTATGTAGGTGTTCCTGGTAGATGTGACTTTGCTGCAGATATTTTTTTCTTTTAACTTGTACTTTTCCCTGCAGGGAGACGTGAATACAGCCGTGACTTCCTGCTCCAGTTTCGTTTCTGTGATGTTGCCTGTGAACGACCCCCGCACCTGGTGCTCCTAGAAGGTGTGACAGATGTTAAACCAGGTATTAATGAGAGACTTTTTAGCTTGTGACTCCCCTAGATCAATGGAGCACCTCTCCTATAAGGAAAAACTGAGAGAGTAGAGGTTGTTCAGACTGGAGAGGACTCAACTGAGGACTCATTGTTGCCTTCCAGTACTTAAAGGGAGTTTATTAAAAGCGGGAGAGTGTCTATTTACACAGTCCTATAGTGATAGGACAAGGAGAAATGGTTTTAAACTTCTTAAAATTCTTTACTTAGAGGGTAGTAAGGCACTATACCAGGTTGCCCAGAGAAGGTGTGAAAAGTGTTCAAGGCCATGTTGGATGGGGCCCTTGGCAACCTGATATAGTGGTTCGCATCCTTGCCTGTGGGATGGGGGGATGGAACTAGACCATCTTTAAGGTCTCTTCTAACCCAGGTCATTCTGTAGTTATAAGATTCTATAATGTCAAGGAAAACATGAGGTAGAGATAATGCCTGGTGAGGAAAGGGGAACGCAGAAGGGTGCCTTCTGTGACTGTGATTGGCTTCCATGAGAGCTCAGATGAATAATCTTACCTCCCATATACACACTGACCATGTTCCTTGAAATGCACTGAGATTCAGCCTCTTTTCTTATAAAGTGAAACACACATATGTATACATATTTCTCTTTTTCTGCTTCAAGATTTTTGGTGGTGGAGAACAAACATGAGGACTAATGTCACACAATGGCCACAACATAGATGTCTCTGGATATTGGTACCCAGTAAAGACCGCCTCACCTATGGGCCTTGTGGCATGGCTGGTTCTGCTTTCTCCGTTTCTGTTCAGCCTTTCTAGACTCTCTTTGAGTAAGCTGTAGGCTAAGACAAGCAAACTTTCTTTGAGAGCAAAGGTTGAATGAAGTACCCTGAATTTCAATAATATTAAATGCTTTAAGGACATGTCATTAGGACAGAATATGACTTCTCTGTTGTTTGCATTGATCTGGCCTAAGAACCCTTCTGTTACTCTTAGAGCTAGTGTTTCCTCTGGATGTTTTTCTTTAAGATGGTTCTGACTGGTAGCTATGTGCTGCTCTTGGGCAAAAAGATTCATTTCATCTCAGGAGAAGCTTCTCAGACTTGGATAGGCAGCCTTTTCTGGCATCTGTGTAGGTCTGGCTGGAATCTTTTTGTTCCTTTGCAGACCGCCCTGCACACTGGCCCAAGCCTGCTCCCATGGTGAAAGACCCTGATCCGCAGCCATTCATCCCAAGGTAATTTGGTGCATCTTCAATGGCCCCTCTCTTCAAACTCAGTCTTGTTTTCCTGAGCAGTGAAAATTTGGCTGAAGTAAGGACTGAAATAAATGTGAGAGTGGAAGAAAGTAAGGAGGGCTGTCTGGAAGAGCTAGATCCTTCTAGGATTGTCCCAGCAGCTGGGTGCTGTTCTGTCAGCATTGTGTTGGTGAGGTCGAGAATGAAGGGCATAGACAGGACTGGATATTGATGACAAAGGAAGCTTATAGTCTGCTTTGCTTTGGTGTAAGTGAAGTGAATAGTTCTGAAATACTTTCTTTTATGTGTTCAAAAAGTAGAAATAGTTTGGACAGCTGCATCAGCAAGGAAACATTCAGCTGTGACTGCAGTACCAAAAAGGCATCATCCCTTTTCCTTCCTTGGTAAATGGTCTGTTTCTGTGCAGGTGTTCAGGTGTTATCCAGCATGGCCTCAACCTGACCTCTGTCTACAGCCACTTCCTGCCACAGAGGGGACGCCCAGAGGTCACAACGATGCCCATGGGGCTTGGAGCCACTGTTGATTACATCTTCTACTCAGCAGAGCCTGTGGAGAACAGGGCAGGTGAGTGTGACAGTGCAGGGCTTATCACTGTGAGACAGGCTAGTGCATTTCGATAAACTGGGGTAGATCTACAGAGTGTGTCTTTGACTGAAATGATGCACAAGGTGGAAGCAACATTTGCTCGTGTATCATGAGAAGACAGTGCTTATCTTTGCTGTGAAAAAAACAAAGCTGCTTAGGTTCTTGTAGACTTTGGAGGAAGCTCAAACAGAATAGGTTCTTTTCTTCTGTATAAGTATCTTACTTGTGCTCCTGATAACAGGCAATGCTGGCTCCTAAGTTCAAGGCTTGGACTTCTGGTCTGTCTGAGACCATATGCTGACATTGGAAGGTTGTGACTCTGGTTGCCTTACAATGGCACCTCATTTCTGCTACCTGAAAGAGGAGTTATGTTGATGAAAGACTGCATGTAAATGCATCCAAGAACTGTCTCTGAGCTGGTTTGGGTCATGTCAGAATCAAGTTTGGGGAACAGGTTAGAAATGAAGAGATGAATTCCTCCTTGAGCATCTGAAGCTCTTGCTAGGACACAATAAGGAACTTCTGCTGTAAGCAACTACCCGGTGAATTTAGTATATTCTTGCTTCCTATGCCTGCAAGTGTATGAAACCATGAACAGCAATATTGTAGGATGCTCACTGCTTTCACATCTAGGCTTAAAGTTGCATGCAGTGTTTGTGCAGGCTGTCTTCATTCATCAGGGAAAGAATAGGAATGAATTGACAAGCATTCCTCTGAGAGTGTATAGAGTTAATCTACAGCATGAGTCTCTGGCTGATGTTTCGTTCCATTTTCTTTGTCAGGTCGCAGGCTATACAAGGACGGAGCCCTGAAGCTGCTTGGCCGCCTTTCCCTGCTCTCTGAAGATGTCCTGTTGATGGCAAATGGCTTACCAAATCCTTTTTGTTCATCTGATCATCTCTGCCTGCTGGCTAGCTTTGGCTTGGAGATTTCCAGCCTGAGAGAGAGTTAGTGTTGGTTCCCTTTCCCTAAAGAAAGGCTGTTCTGAATAGAGCAGTTGACATACTGGATTGCACAACCTGCTTGCAAGAAAACTCTTCCTCATCATGCCCTAAAAGTCTCTTTTTCCCCTCACACCCTCACTAAAAGCAGGGATGGGAGAGTTGGAGCGCTTTTTGCATTGGTATTTTCTGGATCTCTGCAACCCTGAGCTGTCTGCCCAGTGGGCTTCCCATTGTATTCAGGCATTACCATCTCTTGAGGGGATCTTCGTTCCACTGCTTTGTTTAGCAGGTGTTTTCATGCTGAGGGAACCAGCATAACTCTTGTGTTTATTTGTCCCTGTGTGAGATCTTCAAGGAGCTGGAAAAGAGAAGGGCAGTGCTATCCACTTCTGATTAGTTAATTGCTACCAAGGAACATGGGATATATACACCAATATTCTTTCACATCAAAACAATAGTTCTTTTAATTCCTCAGTGATAGTTTATGAAGTATGGTCCTTTCAGGGCTAATTGTTTTGTTGCCTTTTAGAGTGTTGGATCTGCTAACTGCTTAGAAATGTCTTTTATTTAATAATGTGTAAGGGCTGCCTTGCTGACAGAAGGGTTTGTGTGGTATAACAGTTTCTACAAGAAACTGCTTGCTGTGACTAATGGACCAGGGAATGGGATTGCCAGGAATGGAGCCAGGGGTTCTGCAGAGCCACACAGCTCTAGGATGGCAGCAAAAGGCTAGAGACCTTGGAGAAGGCTCCCTTCCTTTCTTTAGCAGTCTCAGAATTGTACCTAGTTTGGCACTTGTAGGAAAAATATTTAGGATCCTCCTAGTGAATATCCATTGAAAAAAAAATCACCCTGTAAGGCATGACAACCCCAGAAGGCTAACTCTGGAGGTCCCAAAAAAGAGATGAAAATGGAAGGCATGTGAGAGGCAGCAGAGACATCAGATGGAAGAGCTAATACTTGTCACTTGCCCTACTCTTTCTCCGTGCACTCCCATTAAGCCAGGTGTCCATAGCCAACCTGTAGCATCCGCCTGTACCAGACTAAAGTAAAAGCTCCTTCCTTCCTCTGGCCCCAGCCATGTTTTGGTAGGTAGAACTCTTAGGACTGACTCCTGTCTCTTGACAGGCATTGTGAGGAAGGGTAAGGCTATGTAACTTGGAGCCAGATTGTCAGTTTTTTGGATCTCAGTGTACCTTTGGTGTCCTATCGCTGTCTTTTTGTTAGCAGTGGCTTGGCCAGTACAAAAGCATAGAATTGTATCTGTTCCTTGAGTAAATTCCGCACTTCAGCCTGACATTTGGTGCTCAGTTTTTCCCTGAGAGATGAGACCAGGATTGGCAGAAACATTATCAATCAGTCATTCACAAACGAGGCAGGAAATCTGGTCCCACCTCAGGTTTTTGTGGGAAGGTACAAGGAGACTTGAAATTTCATTCTTTCTTCCTGGTCTGTATTGAGGGACTTTCATATTTTAAATGTTACTTCCTTTATTCAAAAATAAAATATTTCTGATCTAAGAAAAAAACACAAACTAATGACAGCACCTTGTACTTCTGGCAGCTGAACCCTCTGAAGACTTGCTCAGCAAGGTTTTGCTGGCTGGGATGTGAAAGAAAAGAGGAAGAATTAGCTACACAAGATAGTAGTAATGATATATGGTAAGGGATGCAAAGCTGTGTGTTTCTATTGCTATGTTTATCTGACAGTTTCATTAATTTCTTCAAGTACTCTTATTCTGATTTTGTCAGTGGTTGTATTTGTAAAGGGAGGAAAGGAAAGGGTAAACTGAGAGCTTTATTTTCTGCCAGGCTCCAGAAGAAGCTGCCAGAAGGCAGCCTGGTTGCAGATGACTCCCACCTGCTGTTAACATTGTAATAGGAAGCTTGGAAGACACTAAAGGTTTAAAAACAACCAACCACAAGCAAAACAAAAAACGCTGTGACACATGGTGTTGGCACTTACAAAATTAGCTATCTGCTTCCATTTTAATTGCTGGCTAGGTCTGATGGTCAATTGATGAGGAGTGTGTGTGTGTGTGTGTGTGTGTGTGAAAGCTGCCTGCCCCACCTGTTGAGACCCATAAGGTGTGCTCAGCGCACCATGACATGAACTGGTTGCCCCTGCGCTGGCTGACGCAGCCTGCCAATCCTGTGATGTAATTCCAACATCACAAGTGCTTTCCCTGTTTTATTTAAACCAAAGACTTAACTTTTGGGCAACTTGCATGAAGGCATCTCAGGGAGGTTGTAAGCTTCCAGCTATATTTTGTTGGAAAATCTAATGTTGCACAGGTCAGGCTAATGCTTCTTCTTTCCATGCATGAAATAATGTGGTAAGCACTTGGAGTGGTTAAGTTGCTGAACACTGGATATGGAGTCATGTGCTGAGAAATTGCGGAACAATGCCTGCAAGTCCCCTTACTCATCTCTCTGAAGGTTATAAAGCTCCCAGAGGGACTTGCAGCTCCCAAAGCTCTGGCTTACATATGCTTCCTTGGGCACTGCATATGGACACAAAGGCAGAGTTGAAGTCATGATCACTGTGTTTATTTTGACTACTGCCCCTGAAGCCCTAGTATAGACCACTGTAGAATTGGTCTCTTCAGAAAGGAAGACACCCCTGTGTTCTAGAGCAATTTGGAGTTAATATTAAATGGAAGTGGAGACCTGTGAATGCCTCTGACTGTGGGAGACTAGAGGAAAAGTTTGGAGGTGGGGTGGGCAGAAGGTTCCTAATTCTAAAATAGCAGCTAGTGTACGTATAGTTGTTGGGAGAAAATAAGGCCTTTTATGATGCTTTAAGAATAGCATCCAGTGATTTAATCAGAGCCTGTGGTAATGAGCATCATGGCATGCATAACTGAGATTCCAGATGTGGTTCTTGACACTGTTTCTGGACCCAAATGCATGACTAGTTGCCATTAACACTGGTTTCTGATGAATTACACAGGGATTTGTAAATTGTTATGGAAGTGGAACAACAGGAATATCTGCAGTGCTCAGAAAGGGAAGTCTCATAGAGGTAGTTACCAACTACATCATCTTAGTAGCGATGCAGAGCTCAGGGAGACTGGTACTCAGGGGAAGTGATGCCAGAGACCACTGGCAGTGTGTGTACATCCCCTGTTAGCAGTCTTCTAAGCTGCAGGAGCATGCAGCTGTTACAGGCAAACACATTTGACAAAGTATCTTTGCTAAAAAACAGCTTAGTTTGCACCACAGCTGCTAGGCTGTATTTAGTTATGCTATTTAGATAGAAATTGGACTTCCTTTATTTTCTCAGAGTTTTAAGTTCATCACTTCAGGAGGTTGCCCTTTATAATCAGTTTTCCCACTTACATGGAATGGAAGGAGTGATAAACAGTATAATTGCTTTAGCTTCTTTCCTTTTCTTAATAAATGAAACTTGGCTGCTGTTTGAGGTCATCTTTCTCCATGCCTTTTCCTTGTGAGATATCTCTCCAGCAGCTGTTTTCCCATGACTGCCATATCCAGTTATCTTTCTGACTTATTGATGTTTATTTTTTTCTGCAGCTGTATTTCTTCAGTTGAAAGCTACGGGTGGAATTCTTTAGGGCTAAGTCTTACTATAAACTCAACATTTAAAGAGGGTCAAGACATAGGATAGGGAGTTTCCTAACTCCTTAAGAGTTAAGTGGGAAGGGAGGGAGTTCTGAAACGAACACGTAGATGGGAATAACTCTTGTTATATAAAACAAAAAAACGAGTTTCGGATTTAACTGTTAGTGCTTTGCATGCCACCTGCTTTGTGAAGATAGAACTCTGAAGTACACTTGACCTTAGTTCCTCTTTTCTGAAGAGTGTCTTAGAGGCCCTAAGAACAAGTTCAGCATCTCTGAAAGAATCTCTTTTAAGAGTGGATCAAGGTATGTGTCCTGCTCCTAATGATGTTGGAGTGGCACTGGCAAACAGTCTGTAAAGTGGGCTGTTTCTACAGTGCAGTATCTCCTCCCATCACCACCACCTCAGTAATGACTGTGTATTGGATATACTGGTCAGAAATCTGCAGATATGTCCGTGGTTCATCCAAATACAGAGGAAGCCTTTTCTTGCTTACCTATAGGGATGGGCACACAAGTGTCAGTGGGACACCATGTCCTTTCAGGAGGCTTCCTCCTGTGCAGGTTAACTGAATTGCTGGCTGTGACCTGCTCCTTACCAGACTGTAGCTGCCTGGCCTGTAGTACTTCCCCTAGTGCCATCCTGCTGCAATGCCCAAGCTGCACTGGAGCATTGCACTGTGTTTCAAAGTGTGATACTGAGTTTCTGTAGAGAACACACCTGCTGTAATGATAACCAAGATGACATTCAACAGCTGGCATGCCTCAACTTCCTTCCTTTTGTCAGCTGTACAAGTTTGGCTTCTCCTGTCAAGGCAGGTTGTCCTCCAAATTCCACTGAAAATTTTATTCTAGTCTTGAAGCTCTTTTCTTGCTTTTATTTATTTTAGAGTTTATTTATTTTCTTTCAGGTTTAGACTGTATATTCCTGTGCTCTACAAAAATAGGAATGCTGTACAGTAGAGCTGGGAAATGTAACTTTGCTTAGACAATTACAGTGGCTTTCAAGGTGCTCATCTGGCAAATGGGAAAAGGACTAGGCTAGACACTGGCACATGCTAACAACAAAAGATGTATTTGTTCCATTCAGTCTTTCATTTGTACACGCAAACTTGGCTTCAAGCTGTAGCAATGTTTAGTTTTTTATTCTTTTGTTTTGAGATGCAAAGCTTTCTACTTCTATTTATTCAGTTTTTGGTCAGTTTCAGGAGCTGCTCTTGAACTGTAGTTATTCTATAGCTATTCCTCTCCTCCCTCCCCTACAATGAGGTCAGAGATAGAATGAGACTCACTCAGTACCAAAATAAAAATACAATCTCAGAAAGCCAATTCAGCTGAGTTAACTGAATTCTGTCATGGCCTACTATCCCCAGTATGTCATACACCTTTGCCTACCCTAATCCTGCAGTCTCTACGTGAATGGCTCAGTCTCACTCTCATAAATTAATTTCTGTATGCTTTTATGCATGTGAGAGCCTTAAGTTTTGCAGTTCTGGCCCTCAGTGTAAAACTGACTAGGTTTGTTTGTCCTAATTTTTTAAATTTCTTCTTCAACCAATTGTTTATCCTTTCCACAATAAAGATTTTCCACCTAAGGTCCAATAGCATAAGCTCTGATTTAAAAACCTAGAAATGCAGGAGCCAAGAGTAAGCAAGGGGAAAGCCTGATCTAAAAGGGAATAGAAAGTGTGTGGCCACATCACTGTTTTGGTGTTCTCACTCCACTGTCTAACAATCTCACTGACTTTTAGATCTATATGGGTTATAAGTTACCTGGTTTTTAGCAAAATCTGTAAGACATGGGGCAGAGGGTGTTTTAAAGCAAGCATATGAAGTAGAGGTTTAGTACTGTGCAGTTAGCTTCCCTCAAGGCAGAAGCTGTTCATGTAATTAACCTGGCTAAAAGGAACTATTGCATGTGCCTTTCTCTTTGGATTAGCAGGTTAGGAAATGTTTTTTCCTTTACACACTGTAGGCTTGCCTACATCTTGGCCTTGGTCCCAATTATTACTCATTTCCCAAGAGAGAGAGGGTATGTTATGCCTGAAAGATGATAGCCTGAATAAGGTTGGACCCCCTTGCACTGAATCTTGCAGCTGACTGCCCTTTATTAACCCAGCATTTGCCTTGAGAAGTCCTGGTGAGGTCATCAGTCTGGAAGGTCACTAAACATAGACCTTGAGCAGAACTGCTTTTCAGGCCAGGAAGGGAAACTGAATTGTGTATTGAAGAGTTGAGCAGTGCAAGCAGAGGTTTGTATTAACCCTTACAGTATTGTAAGACTGAAATTTCTGTTGCTGCCTGCACTGATTTTTTTTTCCACCCAGCTGGACTGATGGCAATTCAGGAGGAAAACATGAGTTCCAGCCCTTGCTAAATAGCCACATATATACTTACTGTCTGGCAGTTGCCTCTGTGTGCACAGACATACTCACCTGTTCAGATGATTAAAGGAAAATGTGGGTTTTTCCATGTCCATACTGTAGCAAGTACAGGGCATCTCTACATAATATGCCAATACCATCACTCAAGGCTGTCCCTTTGACTTCTTACCTGACTTATCATGGGAAAATTTAAATCAGAAAGAAGGACAGTACAGACAACTTGTTTTCTCTGCACAAAATCAGAGCAGTACAGAGGGAATTTTATTGTCTAAGTGTCAAAGGAAGCAGGAAGAAGTATCAACATGAGGGCCATGAGAAGTGCAGCAAAAACTAAACCTAAATAAAAATTCTGTGTTGGCTACATAAGAACACAGAACCACACTGATTAATTACAAAAAGACACACATGATACTGTTCTTAAAGAAAGAAAATTTTCATTTCTTAGTTCTGAGTTGTACCAGTGATAAGGATGTAAATGATTTTGGAGCACCCTATCAGTGCTAGAGTAGAATACTGATGTGCATGGAAGGGGACCACTCTGGTCCCGCTAGCACCATCTCAACCCTGACCTGGAGGGAACTCTGCTCTGCAGAGGTTATGGGGGATTCAGTAGCCTTCTGGGCCTAGGCTGAGTTGCTCTTGAGGAGACAGGGCCAGGCACCACTGAAGGAGAGTGGTTGTGATACAAGTAAACACCTGCTCAGAAAACAGACAAAAATATTACATTCCCTAAGGAGTTCAGCTTGGCTGTAGAGGGGCCATCTCCACCTTGCTCTGGGGTAGAGCAAACATCAAGCCAGAATAGCACTTGCTTTGTTAGGTAAGATTACAAATCCATAATGCAGGTCTTAATGTCATCAGGACAACAGTGCAAGGCCACCAGAACATGTGGTGTTATTTCAGCCAGTCTTGCACACATAGTACACATGGGACACGGGACACCTCCTGCCTCTACCTAGTGTCTGATCATCAGACCATTTGAAATACTTCCCTTAGAAGAAGCAAGTGGCTAAAGGAACCACCTGAAGTGATTAGCTAGAGCCACTAGAGTAAGGTCAAGCCGATCTAATCCAGACTCTTGCCCTTTGGCAACAGGAGCATTCTTCTGTTCATTGTGGTTTCTTAAACTCTGAAATTTTCAGGACAGTCATGTTTCAGTCTATACAACACCACATATGAGCCTACCTTAAGGGGCAGGCACCTGATTAAGGCTTTCACCTGAAATACTTTAAAAGAATTCATTATGTTAAGCAGATCTGATAATATCACTACAGCTACTACATGAACAGAAACTATGTTTCAACCACAGTTCTGGAGTAATTTATTCTGTGTACTGACCCATAGAGTGGCACACAGGTAAAATAGTAAACTTAAAAAAAACCCACTCCACACCCAGCTAAAACACTTGCTAACATACCTTAAGTTCCCAAAGACTCCTTTAGCTTATATCAGAATTTAAAAAAGGCTAGTGTGTCACAGACTGATGGACACCCAACCCTGCTCTTTAATATACAAAGTTTGTATCAGAGTGACACTGTAGCAGAAAGTGTTGCTCACTAATCCATTCGTCCATTAAAAAAATTGCAGTTGGCCAGGTACCAAGGTACCAGGACTTGTATCCAAGAAAGCAAAAAGAGGAATTCCTATTTCAAGGTGTGCATTACATTTAAAATAGTTTTGCAAATAGTAGGTCATTAGTAATTAATAAGTAATTCAGCATTTGTTGAAGTCTTTCAAAGCTCACTTAGACTTTACATACAATGTAGGCAGTGTCTATCCATTCCACAGTGTACAGACGCAGATCCCTTCCACAGAATTCAAAGGTCTTGATATGCAGAACAGACATCAGGTGAGACCTACTGAAAAGTGAAATTTACACCACAGAGCTACATGAACAACCCTATAAATATTTAACATTAAATAATTAATAGGACGCTTCAAGATTCATCTTTCCTGTTCTGCAGGCACTAAGGAGTATGAGTTACAGTCTAGTTCCTTATTTTCATTCCTTCTCTGTAGCTCTAAAGTCTGCAGGAGTGAAAATGACTCTCATTACCAGCCTTTTTGTTTTTAAGGTTAGAGGCATACAGACCAGAAGTCAGAGCAAGTGGATGAGGGAGGAAAGAAGTAGAAGAGCTAAAGTTTGTCTTGCACTATATCCTCAGTTTTCTTATGGCATAAAGCTGGATTGCACTAATCCTCTGTCATGGAAGGATGCTGTCTTGTTTGTTAGGGAAAAAGCAAAGCTTTGTATTGGAGTGATTCATCTTGTTACAAAGATGGGGGGAGCAAGAGACAGAAGGGTATGGTCATTTTCCGGTTTCTTGCACCATCTGCTAAACTGGAGATACAGAAACAGTAAAAAGCAGAAATTCTACCTCACCGAGAAACATAGTAGAAGGCTTGAAATCATAACCCTAGTAGAGGGCACTTGTCTGCTCCAATGTCCATCTTAAGCAGCTACCAACATTAGACACATGCAAAGAATTAAATGCCTCCTAACATAAATAATTGTGCAATTAAATTTTGAAAGAGGATGTTCTTGTCTGGCTGCAGCTGAGGATTAAGAGACCTTGAATGCTACCTGTCATTCGTTTCTTAAACATCCACTTCCTTTGGTTTTCTAAGCTATTGGCCTCGGTTACATCCTGCAGGAAAGGGCTTAATTACAAACAAAGCCTTTTGTTTTCAGCCATTCTGCCCTGGTGATCTAACACTGCTGAGCATCCCTGTTGTTCTGCTCTCAAGAAAGCATCATTAACTTGCAGCTGACCCCTCACTTGTCCCATTTGTTTTGAATTCTTCTTCCCCCCACATTTTCCCGCCTTTCCACCTAAAAAGGCTCAGGTCTGTCCAGCTGTTGAATGTTCTCTGTATGAAGCTGCTAATTATTCTCAAGAGCTTTCCAGTTATCCAGTTACCTAACCAAGCAACTAACCAAAGTCATGGTGAGGGTGCATCCTACTCATCTTTTTTTTTTAATCCCATATTTCATCCACTTTAATAAAACCTGACATTCAGCTTTTCTTGCTGAATGCTGCTTGTATTTATCATATGATTCACAGTGGCATCTGAACTTTCAGTCCTCTGCATAGCAAACATTATGCAAAGGCAGTTTGTGGCTTCCAAGTGGCCCATATTATTTACAGGTAAATGTGTTACCTTTACAGCTAACATCATTGTTAGCATCCATACACTAAATATTTTAATTTACAGCCACACAAAAATGAACAGAGGACACATTCAGAGGGGTGCTTGGCTTGCTACTGCTGTTAATTTCAATTGTTGCATGTAGCTGGAGTGCAAGGGAGTGGACAGGTGTTGCACTGCACTGTGGAAACTGCCATCCTATTCTGGATTAATCTTCTCTTGGCTCAGCAGCAAGTTTTGCCACCTTCTTATAGTTTGTCCTCCTGGCTGTACAGCAGAGCAGAAAACAGACTGCAGTGGTATGGATACACCTTGCAAGTTACATCACAGTTAAGGATGTACAATTAGGAACCTGTAAGGCCTGAGTTAAGTCGCTTGTGGGTGGTGCTTCGAGGATTAACACTGCTTTAACTAGACAGAAGAGCTGATTTGTTTGGGGTTAAGAACCCATTCTCTGCCACCAAAATAGCTCTGCTTATTATAAAGATGTGGCACAGCAATACTGCAACAAAAGAAGCTGGTAGAGCTAAGCTCCATTATGTTTCTTACAAGTTCACAGGAAAGAATAAGCCCAGTTCTAACAAAACTAAACGTGATATTTCAGAAAGTTTAGCTCCTTGTCAGTGCTGTGATAAAACAAGACTGTTTCTCTCAAGGATACTCCCGCTATCAAGCTCAGCTCTTGCATCCCCTAGATCCGCTCATCCAAATCACTTCAAGACCATGCTGTTCTGACTTCTGGAAACCCCACTGTTCCCAGGCTCTAGGCCTCAAAGAGAGATCTGACAACACTCCAGATTTCTGACAAGCATTACACTACTTAATCAGTAGTACAACACTCCCCTAAAAGTGTAGGAAGCGCCAAGGCTGTAAGTGGCAGCAAGGCCCAGGCCAGCCCTTCGGCAAAGGTTAGCTTAAGTGGTGCTGTTACATATTGCAGTGATCCAAAGAGCCAGAACACAGCTCTGGCACTGCTGTGGGGAAATGTCTTCAGGAGGCTCCAGGCTGAGATGTCAGGAAAGCAGCTACAATTTTCTTGAGCAGGGCTCCTTGCATGTAACTCTAGCCCAAACACCACAGGGAGGAAGGAACAAGACCCTTGTGGAAAGGAAAAACTGCTTGTAAAACCTGTTCACACCATTACATCCTTCTTTAACTTTTTACTCTTAAAGCTCGTACCTCAGTGACTGAAGTGCCTTCCACAAGCCTTCGCAGTAGCAGTTACTAGAAGTAATAGACAGAAGGCCGATGAAGAGATGACTCAAAGTTCAGGGTTCCTACCAGCCCCTGCCTACCCTGTCTTCACTGCTGGGACAGTTGAGGTCTCTGTGCCTGTTTTCATATGGTAATGGGATATCCTAGCATATCCCACTCAACCACAAAAGGACTTACAGCAACAGTTCACCAGCATTGCAGTGGGCAAAGAGGTTCATCATCCCATTGTCTACCCCCTCAGAGACAATGAAATGCTTTGAAATATGCAGGACTAAACATACAAGATATGTTTTTTCTGGATAAGAGGACATTGTATGATCAATAAATCAGGCTGAGCAAATTCAGACCTGTCTCTCACAAGAGAAATGATAAACAAAGTGTTCATAATGACAAAACCAGGAATTTTTGCACAAGATTTGGGGGCCATCTCATTCCAGCATCACTTCTCCCTCAGCCCTGCAGGCCTTGCATGGGTTGAAGACTTCAGTGCAGACAGGGAAGAAGTACTGTTGACAAGATGCTTCATCTACTTGCTGTAAAGGCAAAAAAGTTGATAGCAAGTCTGCTGACCCCACTCACTCAATATTCTTCCTGAAGCAAATTCCCACCGATGTACAGAATTTATTCTTTTTTTTTTCTTTTCTTTTCTTTTTTTTTTTAAAAATACTTAGTGAATTAAGATGGATACCTCTCCCAGAAACAGGCAAGTGAATCCTCTGGGACCCATGGGATCCAGCTCTGGGACTGGGCCACTAGTAAGTACCTGGGAAAATCAGCACTCTTTTGCTCCCGTTCCCCTGTTCCCTTTGTCAGAATCACTGCAGGTGGATCCAGGTCCCAACTGTGACCAGCAAGAAGTCTATGGAGCTAGGCACAGCTCTCTTCACACCCGGATCTGGTACCCATTGAGGTCTGGCATGGCTTTGGAATCGGTGGGCTTCTTCTCACCAGATGGCCTGTGAGCAAAGAGGGTAACAACTCTTCAGAAACTGTTTTCAGTCAGGAGGTGCTGCACATAGAGATGGCAACAGAAGAAAAGGTACAAGAAAGCTTTAGACTGATCCTGCTCTATTGAGGGCAGGATTTTCTGCAAAGTAATTCTCTCAACAACCTCAACAGAAGAGAATGCAAGTTAGGAAGAGTAGGAAGTCCACTCTGGAACCCCAGATTAATTTCAGGAAAGCAGTCTTACTGACAGCACTGTAATTTTTGGAATCTCTTTGAGGCACAGGTCTGTGAGACACCAGAGGTCAGACCCATGCATAAGGTTAAATGTCAGCTACCAAAAATCACTATTTGAGCTACTTTCCTCATCCCTGCCAAAAGAAACAAGCAAACAGAAAACCATGTCCCCTCAACTCCCTAAGCACTGATAAACTCACAAAGGCACAGACTAGGGAAGAATGCTACTGCAGGCCAGAGAAGTATTGCCTGTTCTAAAGAAACCCAGTAGGACATCAGAAGGATCTAAGACCAAATAGCAAGGTGGAAACTGTGAGTAAAACAGAGGTGCTCTAAACAGGTCTCCTGCTCAGCACCCCCACTCACCGTCGGTCCCCACGGCTGTTGCGTCGATGGGGGCTGGCCTGACCTCTTTGTGGAGAGGAGACATCTTTCTTTCTGTCCTTAGTGGGAGATGGTGGCCCAGTTCCTTTCCCAATCTGATGGAAAAATTAAAGAGCAACATGAGCAGAAACCCAATATGAGTAATAAGAGAAAACACAAAAACTAACAATGATTTATTACATGGGAATAAAATACAAAAAGGCAAAGCAAGTGTATCAAAAATGCAAAAACCAGAAAGAAAAAGTAACAGTGACAGCTATGGCTCCAAGGACAGTATACAGTCCAAGCTAATCTCAACTGCAGCACTGCATGAGCATCTATTAGAGGACCAGCCTGTACACAAAGGGAATTGGAGGCTGCAGCCTCCAATTCACCCTCTACTCCACCATCATCTAGGAGAGCTTCCTGTTGCTTCATTTCCCCAGAACACCAGCAGCCAAGCAAGACAGTGGATGCAGCAGCAAAGTACTGCATCCTTGCTGCTTACCTTCAGCCTCATATCACGGGCATGTCTCTCAAGCTCTTTCCGAAAGTCTTCCCTGGTTAGCTTGTCTAGATCCAGGACGGAACGCTTCCACTCAATCTGCTCCACACTGTGTGGGTCATGGGACACACAGTGGCCCAGCTTCACCTTTTTGAGCGTGTGCCAGCAGCGGCGATATGCCTCCTCGAAGTCAAAGATGAGTTCGCTCAGTGTGCGGAAGACAGGTGCTTTGTACATAAGCTCCTCACGTCGGCTGATGCCCAGTGCCCCATAGCGGCCTCCAAAGTTCACCCCCAGCACAATGTGTCGGAAGTAGTTCCCTGAGAAGTGGGTTTTGAAGCTGATGGGGAAACGGTCCAGTGTGGTCATGTTGTTGGTGAGGTAACTGACAGCAGCTACTATTCAGGAAACAACTGGTAATACCAGTTTCTTGACAAGATACTTCCTCCCTACTCCAGACCTTCCCAGCCTGCTCGGCAGACTCACTATTGATTAAGGCATCACATAGGCAGGATTTGTTCTCCAGACTCAGGGTCCAGCTCATTGCAGGCTGCCCTACTTTCATCTGGGTCACAGGGAAAACAGATTTGGCCTCTTTGAGGAGACAGTCAACAGAGGGAAGTTAATTTCGAGGCAGTTTTGTGGTGCAGAAGTTGCAACACTAGCACCTCAAATTTACTGTATTCCATAGTTCCCAAATTGTTAACACTGCGGCGTTATTCCTCAGTTTGTTTTAATCTTTTTCACTAGCTACTGTTTCACACACCTTTAGGACAAAAACCTCAAACTACCCTTCTGAACCATTCACTCAGCACCTCTGCCCCTCCAGGTGGTTTTACCAATATGCACGAAGAACCTATAGCCTGAGTGCCGTAAACTAAACGTGGAAGACAGCTGGGAAAGATGCATACTTAAAGACAACATGTCCAGAACCAATAAAGGTATTGCCTAAGCTAATACGTGACATATGCCATAACTGGAAGTTAGGGAGGATCCCTAACTTAATTGCTTGGATTTGGACTTTATTGGTAGGGTTTTGTGGCAGAACTGGGGAGGAGAAGAGGAGGAATGTGGGGCTTGATGACGATATTATAAACAGCCTCAAAGCATCATAAGAGAGAGAGCAGAAGTGAAAACACAAGGATGGGCAGACATGCACAACTTCAAGAGGAAAGGATACATTCCCAGGATCACAGCTTCCAGGCATTTTATTGGCAGGGCCTCTTTGGTCATTTCTTTGGCCAGGTCCATCAGCCTGCAAAGTCGGACAAGGGAAAGACAAGGACAATTAGAGAGCTTGAACTATGCCAGTATGGCCAGTTCAGCCTTTTTTCACTATAACCACGTAAGGTAAGGTATGTTTCCAGGAGAGGGTGGCCCACTGATGACAGGGAACAGAACAAAGTATCTTCTCTGGGAAGATATTAAATCCATACCACATCTCTGCCACACGCTGTTGCTGCTTACAAGGAACTTCCTTCACTGAGTTACAGCAAAACTGCTTAGAAGGCCAACGTCTGTTCTCAGGAAGAACACAGCACATGGCTCAGCAAGTTCTGGATGGACACTGATGTGACCACAAGTAAAACCCTCCAAGGACCAAGACCCAGCAGTGCTAGGCTCACAAGGCTCAAGGACAACGAAGCCTACTTCTCTGGCATCAACCCTAGTTTCTGTTCAACGAGTACCAAGAAGGAGATATTGCACTGATAACAAAACAAGGCTTTTGGAGTCAAATAAGTCTAGGGACTAGACCAATAGTAAAAAGCCAGTCTTGGGAGACCCATAATATGCTGTTCAAGAGAGTCAGTGAACATCAGGTGCTTATCTTGAGGAACTTATTGGGCACGGCTCTTCCCAAAATCTGCAGTGGGGAGAACTCCTATTTCTCATTCAAAGTATGGTCACCAAAAGCTCAGTGAGCCTAGATTCTGCAAAGGCACTCACAGGAGCTATGAAGTTAGACCTGTAAAGATACTTGGCTTTTACAAAACTTGTTTAGAGCAGGACCTAATTTCAGAGTCCGTCAGAAGTTCACATAGTTGCATTCCAATTAGAAGCAGGCAGAATCTGCACATCTTTGCAATACATTTTTGTTATTTTACTGGACTTATTGATTCATGGAAAAAAACCCCACAATCTCTACTCTTGTTCTTGAGAAAGATGAGACACAGCTCTGTCCAGCTGTGCCCCAGGCAACAGACAGTAAAGTCATATAAAGTAGGATGGAGCTGCAGTACTGAAAGCCCTGAGTGCCACTAAACCTTGGGCAGGGGATGGAGAAAAAGCAGTGCTTACAGCAGGGCTCCAACAACAAAGAAAGGATTAAGTGCTGTAGAGGCTGCCAGCACTTACCCAGTCAGAGGTCTGCTCTTCTTAATCTCAAAGAATTGTGTCCCAGTGTGATTGTACCTGGAGGCAAGAAGTTAAGGGCTTGGCAGCTTGGAAAGTAGAATTTGAAGAAAACTTATCTGAAGAACTTTCATGTTATTTGCCATTCTCACAGCAAAGTCATGATCCCACAAATACAACAGCAACGCAAGAAATTCCTCACCTCCCTCTCCTGCATTTCTCCCATTTATAGTCCCTCTATACTTCCACTGTATTTCCTTCTTGTCAATTCTTCTCTTTCTCATACCCACACACAGGTTTCCACTCCATTTCCTTAAGGTCCACGCTGACAGCACATAATCTGCTCATCTTTTCAGTTACCAGGGCAGAATAGAATTTAATAAATCTCTTCCTGCTCTGATCTGCACAGAGCAATGAAACATTCATGGCACCTTATTCTAACACTGACTAGGATCGAATCCAGAGCACAACCACCCTGGATGGTGTCAAAAGGTCTGCCTTCTTACACTGAATTAGAGCTGAAGCCAGAACTAGGTCTGTATCTCATCAGTGAGATTAGACTGTGTTTGCATGGCACATACCTGGTCTCAAGCACAACAGGGAGAAATCTCATTCCCAGAACACAGTCACACAGGCAGCTAGCTCTGCGTATAAAGGGGTAGAATACCACAGATGCACAAAAGCAGGGTGGCTGACTGTCATTTAGACAGCTACAGAGAAGAGTGATTGAGTATAATGACCTGAGAGGGTTTTCTCATCACCACAGCTCACCCATGCCTTAACAATGAGGTGATGCAGTTTGTAGTCCATCTGACACCTGGCTGTTGGGATCTCAGATGTGTTTTTTAACAAAATGCCACTGTAAACGGTGGGTAGTGGGGAAAAGCTCTTGACAACATGTCCATTTGTTACATGGAGTGAACAGAATCAATAAGTAACTTGGGCAAAGAAGAAAAGAAACAGAGCAGCAAAACAAACAAACAAAAAATCGCAAGTCCAGCTTCCTGTTTTTGGGGAGGAAGTTTCAGTTCTCCTCCAGCTACAACAGAAGGCACTTTTCTGTTCTTCAGAGGGAAAGAAAGTCCCCTTGGTCCCTCTTCTTGGGTTATCACAGCAGTGACGAAGGTAACAGCAAAGGATACTGAAGCTCCCTGATGTAGCGCTGTACAGCTTCCAGGCGCTCAGGGATGGGGGTGGATGGCTGGAACACAGGCACACTTGGTATGGGAATCTGAAATGAAGAGCAGAACATAAATCACTGCTTCCAAACCTCTCCAGCATCCTGCTGAGCTCAGTGGCACATAGCTATAGGGAGCATGTTCCTCTGAAATAAGACTCTTTTTGCTGCCCAAAGTGACCACACCAAAAACATTCCTCTGTTTCCACATTGGTAACTGGGAAGGGATTCAGAATGAAGCATTACCACACAGCTGCAAGAGAAGCTATGTGAAAAGGTCCTGCATTTATGCAACACTGGAAGAATTAGATAGAATTAACTGACAAGGCAAGATGCAAGACAGGAAAGCTATCACTGGAGGGACCTCATTTGAGTATTGAAACTAGAAGGCACAAAACAAATATAAGAGAAGAAGAGAGAAAAGCAGAAATGGAGAATGAGTTTCCCTAAAGCCACCAGAGGGTAGAACAGTCCTGTAAGCAAGGGTATAAAGGTCCCTCACTGCCTCCTGGCATCTCAGGTGAGTTGGCACTTACTTGGACACAGACTTGTCAGCATGACCTCTTGCCCTGCACTGTCGGGTGTTTTGAACTACATAGTCAGAGAATGACTTCTGGAAGGTCACCATTTAGACTGCTGTCCCATTCTGAGGCCTCAGCCTTATGGGTCCAGTCAGATTTTCCTCACCACTTGCTCCATGGGGGATAACTGCAGTCTTGTCAGCAGCTGAGAAAATCTGTCTAGGGAAAAAGTAAGGTCCTGCCCACAGGACAAATATAGAGGAGAAGACACAAATTTGGGATGACTGACAGACTTGGAGAAACAGCCCAATATTTTCTCTCTGAAGGATAGCTCATGCCTCGCGTGCACTTCTCTGATACCAGACTGCATCTTTTCTCAGCAGCTTGGCTTTTAACATCTCAGTTCCTCCTCAGACTTCCTCCAGAGCTGGGCTATCCACAGCTATGAAAGAGTGAGTCAGAGCCAGTTCTTCTCTTGAGCCTTCTACTCTGCTGTGCACAACTGTCTCTGCTGTGCAGTTTTGTAGCCAGTGGCACTGCTTAGTGCACCCTTCATGTCTATTTCTGTGGCCACTCATTTCCATATACCTCATTCTGCCCTGGCTTGGCACAACTGACTGGTGAACCAGGTCAGGCACCTTAAGCAGCTGAAAACTGAGCCAGCAAGCATGGGTAGTTTTCAGTCAGATCAGCTCCTTGGCCTAGCTTGCCACGTGGTTGCACTCTGCTTGTGGCTGCCCTCCCTCCCCACCAGTACAAGGACCAGAGACTGCTTAACTTTGAGATGGGCTGTTACTGCCTCTCCTAGTCAAGCAGAGGCACCGGCTGGCTCACTTGCAAGCAGCAGCACAGGAATGGTGAGAACAGATGTGAAACTGAGTTTGTTCAATTGCAGCAGGAGCAGGGAAGGCTCGAGAGAGCAGCACAGGAATGGAGCCATCGCTGGAACCACACGAGCTGAGTCAGTTTGCATGGTGTGAGCTGACACACTGAGTCATAGGAAATAATTTCCAGGCAGAAACAATGAAAGAGGTAACAACCAGGGCAGGCTGACTATTTAACTTTGTTTCATTTCTTCTGCACAGAGACTTTTATGCTTTTGAGTGAAGACAGATAGATTGAGTGCACGTTGACAGCATAGACTAATGACTGTGGGTGCTTATTCCTCCCTTACTGGGACAGACCCCCCTTAACTCCTTTTCCTCAAAGTACTGTGTAACACTGAGACAGTGCAATGGCAACCAGTTCAGCAGGGGACTAGTTAATGCAGAAGAGCCTCCTGCACCTCAAGTAATTAAACTGATGAAAGTACACTGTGCTCTCTCTCTCAGATCTGGGCCTGCAGCCCAGACTGGGCTACAGTTTCTTTTGCATCAGGTCTATAGCATTTTAATGGGGCAACAGAAACAGGAGAGGAATAAGGTCCCTATCCCTCCATCTCACACTGACAAGATGAGTGACCCTTACACTTTTTTTCTTACCCAGCATCATCCACTGCTCATCTCAGAAGAGCTATAAATATTATGCAGTTTTCATAGTCCTTCAGAAAGCAGAGAGGAATTTATTTGTAGCAGAAAATATAGGAAATCAGATCTATTTTGATTTCCCTTTGGTTATTCTGAAAGCTGCAGAGAGAGAGCTAGAAAGAGTCCAGATTTCCCAGAGTATATAATCTCTGCCAGGCTTAGCAGACTGAATGAACACATCCTTGGTTCTTCATCATTTGTGTGGAGGGGTTGCATCACCCCAGTCCCAGATTCATGCACCCCAATGGGCTGGCTATATGCATGGGATTGAGACCCTGCTGTTAAAAAGGGCATCCTGAGAACAACAGAGATTTTCATACTTAGTGGGCCATGCTGTGCATGAGAAAAGCAGATGGGAGAAAGGCACAAAGCTCCACCCTTATGCATATCACAGAAGTGCTTTTTTGGCCAGCCTAGTTTAGCAACAGTTTCTTTTATGGTACTTATATATATCCAATCTCCTCCCTACTCTTCCTTCTGCAAACAACAACATGGGAGCAATACCAATCTTGGTTGATAGCCTGAAAAAAAGAAACATTTTTTTCCATCTCTCTCTGTATAAATACATGAGATGCAACTCTTCCTGGCTTTGCTCTCATAACCACCTCATTTAAAATCCATCATTTCTTAATGAGGCAAGCACACATCACTTTGTATTTCCAGCGTGCTCCCATTTGATGGTACCAGCAGCTCCAAGCAAAGCAATACCCCACCCTGTTGCTAGAAAAAAGACATCCAAGGAGGGTGGCGCTCTCAAGCCTAGCATGTGTGGCCAATCAACTTTGTCCTGCCAACATGGCATGACTCACTTGATGCCCACTCACCCCAAATCTACTGGAAGGAAATGGAGATCTCTGACTCTAGCTCTGGCTCACCCCAGTGAGAGACAAAGTCCCTGAAGCTGGTCATTGAACATATTTATAAAGTCTGATCATAGCCTCCTGCAGTCATCATTTTAGAGTATTTTAGTTTATAGACAATTCTTTTGAGAGTTACTTCTCCCAACACCCAATGCTGGCTACCATTCAAGGCCAGAATTTTGAAGTAGGTGAATTACTGTCCCATTCCCAACACCCAAAAAGAACTATTCACCCTCTAGCACATGGAGAGCATCTGGCTTTTCAAAGGAGCTAGCCTTGCAGAGTACACCCATTGCCCTAATTCTCATCTGTTGTACCAGCCATTCAAAGAAATTTGATGGCATGGAGACAGGTGGTGATGAGCAGCCCTCAAAGATAAAAATACATCCCTAAATGGAGAAAGCTGGAGAAACAGAGCTAACCCATCTTTTTGGTTTCCTGAATCCTAGCATCCTCTCACCTGGGATGCCTGGGGAGCTTGGGAATGGGATTTCAGATGGTGAAGCACTGAGTTTATAGATTTGTTTCCCAGAGGAGCTAACAGATGCAAAAAAAAAACCCCAAAACAAACTCACTCAAAAATCAACAACTCCCAAAACAAACCAGCCTAATTACACCCACTATTGCAAGAGTTCATTCCACTTGTGCCCTCTAACTATAACCCTTTGGCACCAAGACTACAAAGTGAGAACGGGAAGTTCTTCACTTAAGACCAAAACCAGAGATAGCATTGAACTTCCCTCCTCTCATGCACTGTATTCTTGTTTGTTAACTTCTTTCTTCCATTTTACCCCCACCTCTCCTGGCAAAATCAGCTCTTATGGTTAGGAAATTAGGTAGTGAGTGTGTGTTCTGACTGAAACACATTTTCAGTCTTTACCGAGGCTCAGGACAAAGTCAGAGGAAAGGAAGGAAATCTGAAAAGGAAGGAAAAGTCTAGTGGGGTTAGAATAGTGACTGTAATCAGGACTCAGGATTTGTTCCGTTTGCTGCCACAGATGCCTATAACTCTTCACTGCACAAAGGATGTTGCATCACATGCTTTTCTGGAGTTCCTCACAGAAAGCACTATGGATCGCCTGTGCACTATATAACAGCACATCCTTTCATACTTTAAATTACCTTCCCAAGGAACTAAGTCCTTGATAAAAAAGCCTGAGCCAAAAAAACCTTTACCTTTTTGTATCTGAATTTCCCCTATTAGAGTGATGGGAATATTCTCATAACCCACCCGTGGAGTGACACGCTAAATGTTTGCAGTGCTTTTGTTCACAGGATGCCAATGAAAGGGGGAGATTTTTCTCAGGCTAAGTTTCAACATAGATAGCAACAATTACAAGAATTCACATGCAAATGTTTCAGTACGGCCCAAGGTTATGTGAAATGGTCAGCGGTTTCTCTTTTTGTACAGTTCTCTGCAGCAAGGCCAAGAACGTGCTTGGAAATCACATCTGACGCTACAGCAGCAATAAGCTGTGTTAAAACTCCTGGCATCAAGAGTCTCTTTTTTGACAGACACAGCTCTGTTCGAAAATGTCTTTTGGTGTGGGAGACTGTACTGAAATCGAATTTCTTCAGGTTCAGAGACTCACCTCTGTCTGTCTCACCACCCCCACCCCCTTTCCAATATTTGGACTCTTCTAATATTTAATTTTCCTCTTTTTATCATTTATCCAGTCTTTCTCTCTAGGCATTGCCCATCTCCACCCCCAGACTGCTCGCACATCAGCCACCTGAAGTCTGTTTTCCAACAAGGCCGCAGAAGAAGGGGGTGCTGCTGGCGCACCAGATAGGGCAGAGCCCCGCAGACACCTTCTGGCGCTACGAGTTAGAGCGTGGCTTTGCTTCCTGCAAGAGCACGCCCGGGGGCCCTTTTCCCGAAGGATCGCTCCCGAGCTGGGGAGCCTGGACCCTAAGGAGGGCAGGCGGGCACCCCCTCCCATGCTGCCGTTTCCCCCCTTCCCTTCGTCCGCCCTGCGGGGGACGGTCCGCCCCGGGCGGGACCCAGCGCCACACCAGCCCCGCACTGTGGGGTCTCACCTTGGGCAGGTCGGCGGCGCCCCGGATCCTCTGCGCCACCCGCTCCCCCTCGGGGTGGATCCTGCCCACATGCCGCCACATCCGCTCCCAGGTGGGCTCGTCCACGGGTAGCCCGCCGCGGTTGACGAAGAAGGGGACGCCGCCGTCGCGGAGATCCTCCTCGCCCTCCTCCTCCTGCTGCTCCTCGTCCCGCGGCGCCGCCGCCGCCGCCGCCTCGCCGGACGGGGGCTGCCTGGCGGCGGCCGCGGCCCCACCGCCCCCCGGCATCGGCATCGCCGCCGCCCGCGCTCAGCGACCGCCGCCCGCCGCGGGGCCACCGGGGGCCGCGCCCCGCATGGCCGGCGCTCTGGGCACAGGGCGTCACCGCCCCCGCCTCGTCCCTGGAGATATCAGAGCGGAGGCTTCGCGGGGAGAAAGGGAGAAAAAGCCGGGCGGGGCGGTGCCGGGTGCCGCATCAGGCCGCCGCGGCGGCGGGGGAGGAGGAGGCGCCGGCGGCCCGAGCGCCCGCGGCAGTGACGGCGGGCACCGCGCGGGGCGGGCCTGCCGCCGGGGCGCCCCCGCCGCGCCGCCTCCCGGGCGCTGCGCGGGGCGGGCGGGCACGGCCGCGTCCCCGGCGGGGGCTGCATGCGGGGTAACAAAGCCCCCGCGCCGGGCGGGGCGGGGCGGGGCGGGGCGGGGCGGGCTGGGCTGGGCTGGGCTGGGCTGGGCGTCGCTCCCCTCCGCCCCTCTGCGTCCCGGGCCGGGCGGCGCCGGGTGCCCACAGCTGTACCGCAGCCGGGCGCCGCTGCCGGGGGGCGGACGGGGGTGCTGCTGCCCACAGGCGATAAGCAGATGAGGGCGATAAGGGAGCCGGCTGTGGCCGGGCGATAAGGGGGCGGGGCGGGAGGGCGGGAGCGGGCCCTGGGGGGAGGCTGGGGCGGGGCCATGAAGCGGAGACTTAAGGGTCGCCGTGAGGGGCAGGGATCGCTCTTTGAGTGCTGCTCGCTGTGGTTCTGCGCCCGGGGTGCGTAGGAGTTAGGGACGGCCGGAGGGGCCCGGGAGGTGGTTCTGCTGGACAGTAGAGTACCGCCGGGAGCCAGTGGCACGTTTCCTTGTTAAGGTAGCTTTGAGGAACAGGAGAGATGGGATGAAATTGCCAGGTGGGAAGCAGTGGTGGGTGAGGAGGGTACTGGGATATTCCTGTGGCATCCTGATGAAGGATGCACTTCTCCCTAGGGGGAACTGTGCCGCTGCTATTGGGATATGCCACGCGTAGAGTGTCCCTCTCAAGAGAGGGACCGAGCAGGGCTTTTCTGCCTGAGAAGAGAGAAAATGCACTGTCCCTAAGGTCTGGAGATGCACTAGAAGTTAAAGACCGAGTGGTTTACTCTGGCTTCATCGTCTGGTTCTGTTCTTTTGACGTGCTGAGAAGCATGAACTCTGATGGGAGGTTCTCCACATAATGCCAGAGATTTGTAAACCTATCCTCCAGTGTGTACCTGGTACAATGGATGTGTCCTCATCTGTAAGAGCCGGGCTATGTCTTGCTGTGGACAGGACTGCTGACTAAGTTTTCTCACTACCCTGTGAGTCCATTTTGAAAGCTCTGGCATAAAAGCAATCTGTAACTTAAGCACCAAGTACAAGAAATGTGTACAAATTACCAGGTCAGCTGCCGACGAACCTTTTGAAGGGCATCTTGAAATACTTGCTTTTAGAGCTCCAAACAAAGGGTCGTGGGAAATGAGGGGAAATACATCCCGGTTGCCATGGGATTTGGTGTGTCCTGGGAACTGGGTATAACCTTTACAGAGCCTGGTAGAGGATTTCAGCGAGAAATGGCACTTCTCCTGTACTGTGTGCCGTTGTTCAGAAGAGATAATTTCTGAAGGCAAAATGCTTGAATGCAGTATTTCTGTAAAAATTGCCCAAAATGCTGAAAGGTTGATTTCCTTTAGAAAAAGTAAGCTAAATGTGTATCCCTGCTTCTTCCTTCTCTCTTTGAAACTAATCATCAGCATCACTTCATGCAACCTACATTAACTTCTGCAATACCCGAACATACATATCTGTGAATAAGGGTTTTCTCTTGAATACGGACCTTAAGCACTGCTGATTTATCACCTCAGTAAGGTTTTTACAGCTTTTATTGCCTTTGCCTTTTACCTGTGTGCAAGTGGTGTCAGTAGAGGATGACTTCCTATATCTAAAGAGGCAGCAAAGCCTGGGTCAGGAATAAATCTACAGCGTCTGCATTCTGTAAGAACAGTTCATAACCATCCATGTCCTCGGTCCCTTCAGCCCCAGCGGTCCTCAGTTTGTTCCTCTACAGACAAGGGACTGGAAGGGTACCAGTTGTGCAATGGCACAGGCATACTGGGGGACGTCATCTGCATTGTGGTTGAGTGGCAGGTGTGTTTTGAGTAACAGCACTGGGGAAAGGACAGGGTGCAAAGATTTTAAATGCTTCTTTTAGAGCCATATTGTCTCCCCTGGCTAAAACTAGGCACAGCTGCCTGTAGAAGCAAGGATGCTAGTTTTGATTCCAAGCTCCAGCACTGATTTGAGATGGTAGTTCACACTGCCTTCTGTACTTGTGCTTTTCCACTTGTAAAAGGGAAGTGCTAATAACCCTGAACTTGCAGCCAGAGACTTTGTAAAGATTAGTTGGCATTTTTGGCACATTAGCAATTACTCTTTCTTAAAAATAAAAATATTATAGTAGGAGTAAAATACAATCCTTGTATGTTTAGTGTCTTAAAATATATTCTCAAATCTCAACTGGAGGAAATGTAGCTGATAAACATCGACAGGCTGCAAAATAAGGCTTATCAGGGGATTTTTGCTTCAGTTTGTATTGGTTAATTATTAGGCAGCATCCCTCCCTTTTAACCATCACTCAAATAATTGGGCAGCAGCAGAATATCAGTATTATAAGGTAATGCCATGGCACTAAGCTTTCTTTAGCTGAAAAAGGGAGAGCACAGCCATGCCAAGTAAGCCAGTCCCTGCAGTGGGGACTGAATGCAACTGAGGTGACAGCAGAGGACAGAGACTTCACTTTCTCTTCTGCACAGCTTGTGCTTCCTTGCTGCGTGTGAGAACTGTTATGCATGCAGGTAAACCCAGATACCAAACCATTGCTAAGGTATTAAGGAAAGGTTTGTTCCAAAATTGGAAACTCTAAATACACTGCTAAAGTCACACAGTGGGTGAAAGAGTGCCCCCAGGCCTGTTTTCTGGTGCTTTTATAACAATGCCTGTCTCATGCACATAAGTTCAAGGCTGTGTTCTCCTCTGTCCTTTTATGTATCCTTTTTCTCCCAGCAAGGGCCTCACAGCATGTTATCCTAATTCAAAACAGGCAGATAATAAACATCCATAGGTGTAATAAATGGGATTTTCCTGTACCAATCTTTTCCCAGGCCCAGTTTTCCTAGCAGCGAAAACTCCCTTGAGCAAGAACTCTTTATCCTCCTCAAATAAATCTTCCACGTATACCTTCCTGTCCCTACACCACAAATGCTGTTACCCACGATGCAGGCTGCATAGTGGGCATTAAACGCTGCCTTTAATTTCTGGCAGCACATTATTGTGGCTAGGATGATGAGAGACCAGAAGATTAGACAATTTTTGTTTAAAACAGCATAAATCTTTCATTTGCCTATGCTCCATAGAGGAAGACTCCGCAGAAACTGTGTATACCGCACTGGAGAATGGTTTAAATGGGTGAAATTTTGTTAAGACAGAGTTAAGTTTTGCTGTTAGTGAAAAAATAAATAACTTTGATAAAAAAAATTGAAATCAAGGCAGAACTTATATTTGATAAAAGTATGGAGGTGGTGTAGACTGTACTAGAAAAATAAATTCTCTCCTCTGTTCTTCTGTGTGAACTGGGAATTTTGTCTCTATTAGAGAGGATCCAAAATTAGTTTCTGTGAACATAGGTGGTGATACTGTTGACTTTTATATTTATATTATTTTGTAATGTCCTTTACATTTTGATTAATATTTAAATTTTTTACTTCTGACAATCATTTGTTGTTATACTATTGTTTTGGTTTCTGTAGGTTTTTTTTTTATATCTTCAAATACAGTGTCTTTGTGAACTTGCATAGGAGCAATTCAAACACTTAGTGGAGATTTATTTTTCTTTATGGTGATTTTAGGCCACTGTTTAGTTAACATATATTTTCTTAGTGTGAACTGGAACATCTCAATGATCTTAAGGATTTTTTCCAACCTAAATGAAACTGAATTCCAACTGAATGTTGCTTAGAGCATGAGTAGGGATTGTGCTGTCTTTATTGACCTTGACCTAACTCTTTGTGATCTGAACTTCTCTGTGCCCCTAACTTCTTTTTTTGTAACTGTTGCAGAGTGGGTTCCCTCTTCTGTATTGCTGAAAGAGGTCTGTGAAAAGCCTCGTGTGGCAAATCAGCATGTTTCTAAATTTGTTTCCCAGAGTTTATTTAGCTTTGAAGCTGTTATCTAAATCCATTGAATTTCATTCAATTTTTTTAACATATTAATTCTCTTTAATTCTCTGTGCGTTTGGAATGCTTCTTTGAAAAGCACCTGTAGTTTTTCTAAACTGATTTTTCAGAACTTTGCCATTGAGTCATTCAGTGCCTCCGTATCACCTTGGATAGCTTGTAACATACTTTGTAAGGTCTCTTCTTGCCAAGAAGAATTCCTATGTGTCACAGATTCTTTTGCACCTGTTGGAAATCTGTAGGAAAATTCCAGCAGATTCACGTATTTTCATCCAGGCTTGACTCTGCTAGGGGCAGGTATGAGAGGAGGTGGGGAGCAGAAGGGCGGGAAGTGAGGTTTGCAGCTGCCTGTGTTTGGGCCCTGCAGCATCTACCTGAGTGCCATTGCAGAGAGGAATGGGCTGGGAGGGATGTCATGGTGGAATCCAGGATGGCCCTGACCCGACAAGTTAACAGAGCTGCTGTGCTCAGTGAAAAGATGGGGAAGAAACTTGTACAGCTTTTTAGTCGCAAATTTGCTATGCAAAATCATTACATGAGGTATGGTGTTAATTTGTTTTATGAACATATTTACACGAAACCTTGGTTTTTGTGTGGAATAAGTAGGGGAGCTGAATTTGTTAAGTCTAGTGGAAGAGAAGCCTGAGACAGTATAGTCGTTAGATACAAAAATAGTCCTGAAAAAGAGGTCTGTGTTACACTTCTAGGGTATATGGGACAACAAATAATATATCTTTAAAATATAATGTGAAAGAGTCAGGTTATACATTAGAAAAAACTTTAGAGAGGACAGTGAAAGACTGGAATAAATGTCCTCAGCAAAATAGAGGGTCCACATCATTGAAAAGTTTCAAGCATTGTTCATCAGCCATCAGTCAGGAAATACAATTGGACTCAATAATCTTAAGGTTCTTTTCCAATCTAAATGATTCCATGATTTGGTTAGAGTTGATCAGGCTTCTGAGAGGAGGGGAGAGAACCTGTATGACATGCTAAAATCCCTTATGGTTCTTTTGTGCCTGAAAATCACTGGCCTAATGTATCAACTAAAGAAGGGGGGAAGTTTTTGCCCATTTGAAGGGTTCTCTTGATTGTGAAGTAAGCAGCTTGACTCTGTGAATGACCTTTACTCATACAAACAATCTCATTGATTCCAGTTGCTGCACTTAAATGAGAGAAATGGTGTATGTCAGGGTGGAACACCAGAGCACAGTGGCTCAGCGTCAGTTTTTTCTTATAATACATTTTTTACGTAGTAGGTAAGCTGCCTTTTTTAAGTGTTTGATTTTTTTTTTTTTTTTTTGGTGGGGTTTTTCTTGTTTTTGTTTGGTTTTGTTAAATTTCAGTTAGAGGGTTGAAACTCATTGTTTAGGTGATGTTTATTTGTGATTTTTTTCCTTTCTTTTAGTTTTCTCCAAATCATAATACTGCCTTTAGCCTACTCATACAAACATCTTTATATGCAGTGAAATTCTCTGCTCTGCAGAAACCCTGATGAGTCAGTGTAGTGCTGAGCAGTATGCTATGCTGCAGTAGATCTTTGCCCCAAGTAGGAATTCTACCTTTGCCCCTAAATTTTCTCTTGCCTTGACTCTAATCAGGACTATCTCTGCACATAGCAGAGATACAACAGACGTGTAGCCTATAGTCTTTCGGCTTGAAGCCATTCCCCATTATCTTGTAATTATGTGCCCTTGAAAAAGTCCCTCTCCAGCTCTCTTTTAGCCAGCCTCCTCTAGGTACTGAAAGGGAAAAACCATAGACTAATATGGTTTTGCATCAAACTTCAGCGAAAAGAAGTTTAACAGCTAAGAGGTATAAAGCATTCTGCTTAGCTGGGAAGGAAAAGGGGCTTTGTTTTCTGAAGTGAGTGGAAAACTAGTTTTAGCAATCACAAAGAAGTTAAGAGCTTTCTGCTATATGAGTGCTTAACAGACATTGTTAAAACCTAAAGTTACACTGGAAAAAAATCATGGAACAAAATTGTCAATAGTTGTACCTGCTTTAAAGTTCTTTAACTTCTCCAGTGAACTTTTGGATAAAGCTAGAATTTTATGATAAAATTATTAATTTAATTTCTGTCTGATATTTTTTTCAAGAAACGGAGAGGAAACAGGCTTGATCCTGTAAAACCTTTTTCCTGTTCTACACTGGTACAGAACAGGCACTTCTGAAAGATTTAACTGGGACCAGAATAATAAACACACCAACACATGGGGTATTTATTGGAGTTTTTTTAAGAATTCAAATCCCAGCTTCGAATCCCAACAATGCTTTGTGAGAAGTAGAAATTTAAATGTTACATTTCTCACATCTGAACAGTGTGCTGAGCTTGCTCTATAATGTGTGTCTTTCTTATATAGATCAGAGTGTACATTCAAAAGACACTACTCCCAGACTACTCAGGTCAGGGACTTATGTGGAGTCTTAGGTTCAGTTCCCTGTGCCAAGCCTTGTCACGCACGCAATTTGAACTTTCATCTGTCTTATCACTGATGCTGCAGATTGTCAGTGTATTCTGGAATTATTGCCTCTCCCTTTTGGTTTGATCAGAAAATCCTCCTTGAACCTGCGTAACCTTTCTTAGCAAAAATTTATTCCTCTTCAAGAAATTTCAATAAACTGTCACTTCCCAAGAGCAAAGGTATTTCCTTAAGAATTTTTTTGTAATTTTCTAAGTCAAACTGATCATGAACAAGTTTTCTCTTCTCAGCTGGTTCCTTAGTGTCTTCAATTCTAACTTTGTCATTTAGTAGTAATAGATGTTATTTTTTTTTCTCCAGAAGCCTAGGATAAAGTTATTGCAGGAAAGTGCTGCATGGATTTTAGGGTTCTGTGCTGTATTCCCTCCTCTCTGATACTCTGTTCTGTCCATGCTTCCCAAGTGTTCTTGTTTGAATGCCTGCAGCATCTTTGTGAAACGTGATAGTGCTACTCTTCCCATTCTGCAAATGGAGAAATGAGATAAAGAACTTCAGCAAGTACTTCTACTGTAGGTGAAATGAGCAGAGGTGATTGCTGACCTCATGAGTCAGGTAACCACCTCCATGCAATGATATGTGAGTGTACCAGCACTGACTCTGGTTCATCCAGGTACAGCAGTGCTGTGCCGTGTGTGTTCCCTGGTTTGAGGATCTGCAGCTCAGAGCACTCTACCTTGTTCTCTGCTGTGAGGTGTAACATGCCCTGAATGATTTGTCCAAGATCACACAGGAAGACACTGGCAGAACAGGAACATAATGTGAGTTTTCTTTTAAGCAGCAAGCACACCTGCTTTAATTTTGCCTCTAGGCTACATAAGTTTTAAGTGAATAAAAATTACGTGCATATGGAAAAACTTCTTCCATATTTTTTTGAAAGGAAGTTAATTCCTATAATAAGATAGGTTTGGAGAGAATTGATTTTGCAATATGATTAGTTATGCTAAGGAAACTGTTCTTCACAGTTGGAAATGCAAATAAAATTTTGGTAGATCGGACTTCCATCTTGGTTTGCTTTACTGAAGTTAGAGTAGGAATGCATCATTCAGTAGGACTGTATTGATCTGTTCTATTGTGTCATAGACTGGAAGGAATGTAGGAATTTATTAATATTCTTCTAATACATTGAAGAATGTTTTAGAAGAATATTAATAAAAAGTTTCATGAAAAAAAGGGTTTAGTACTATTGAGAAATGGGTGCATTATTTTTGTCAGTGTTAATCTCCTGGTTCTTGATGTCCCCCTCCCTCCTCTTTGCTGTTACTCCTTCATGGTCCTATTGTGCCCAACTTACTGTGTTACATGTTTCCTGGTTTGCTGAAACCTGCTAATCTAGTAATTATGCTTTCACACTCACTAATTAATTTCATTTTTTGTAGGTATCATATGGAACATGCTTGATGACACAGTTACATCTGTTCATACAGAGGAGAAATTTTGTCACTGCGGATTTTGGAGGTAGGTTTGGGGTTACATGGAAGTTAAGGTGTAGTCCAAAGAGCTGATTTTTTTTTTAGCTGTCTGTAGACTGAAAAGGTGCATTTTCCAAGGAAATATCTTATAAGATATATGAAGAGGGTTGGCAGGTAAGTTTGCTTCATTGGGGTAGGGGTGTGGGGTGTGCCCAACTTAAATACCTCTATGCAATTGCACACAGTGCGGGCAATAAACAAGAGGAATTGGAGATGTGCACATGCCTGCAGGGCTATGATCTTATCGTCATCACAGACGTGTGGTGGGATGAATCCTGTGACTGGAGTGTTGGTATAGGAGGATACAGGCTCTTTAGGAAGGACAGGTTCTGAGTGGAAGGTGTCCCTGCCATAGTGATGGGTTGGAACTAGATGATCTCCAAGGTCCTTTCCAACCCAAACCATCCTGTGATGGGGAATATGCTGCAAGGATCAAGGCTCACACCCTGGGAGTAGAATGGACTTTGAAGAGGCTTGAGAGATGTTACTTTCTACCCAAGTTGTTCCCTTGGTACTGTTTGAGTTGGAAATTAATTGGGTTGTTAATAAGTCTGTGCCTCTAACTGTGGAGTTGATCTTTTCACTCTCTCCAGCTGGAGGTAGTGATGAATCTAATTTCACCTTGACGTGCGAGTATTTGAAAGCTACTTCAAGCTTATAGAGAGGCTGTGTTTGGGAAAACTTTGTGCCCTATTTGACAATTTGTCTGTTTCTCCGTAGTGATTATTTAGCTTTTTTTCCCCCGGGAAAATTTACCGTGGTGGTGGGAATGAGACCGACATGGGAGGAGTGACATCTAGTGGTCAGGAATGAAAATGTGCAGAATCACACGATTTTCCCACAGGACGATGAAAAGTAAAACAATTCCTAAAACATGGCCTAAGATTAACTTAGAGTGTACAAAACTTGAAATTTAGACATGCATTCCCATCAATGCAACTTCTGTCAGCCTCTGTAAGCAGTAACTTTCCTGCTTGATGTCCACTGCCAAGGAATGAATTGGATTTCTGGTGCCAAGGCCTGGTTACCCTCAACACATTCTAATATCTTCTTGTGTTTCTGTCCCATTTCATTGTTTGTTTGTTTTTAGGAATATTTTTACATGGCTCTCCCTTTGCCACAACTAGAATGACTTTAGGATCATATAATTTTGTGATTGTTACTTTTTTTTTTTTTTTTTTTGGCCGTTGGAGGGAGGCCATCTCGTGAATTGCTCACTTGTGAGAAAGTGATCAACTGTTTTGTAATGCTGAGAACCCAACTCTCTTATTTGTTGCTCTCAGTGTTAGAAGACACTGTTCACAGTTCACTTCCACTGGAAGGATTCTAGTCCGGGACTGGACTTCCAGACGAGTTCTCTGCTATCTCAGGGCAACCTTGTTGAATGGATTCTATCTAAGGGTACAGAGTGGGTTACACCTGTTTGATGCTTGGTGGAGGAAATGGGTGGCTTTAATAGGTTCTTTCGTGTTTTAATTTCCAATTACTCTTTTTCTAAGCAATTGAATGAGTGTAACTAATCTTGCTATGAAGTAAATACTTAGGGACAAATTCCAGCTGTCCAGTTGCCATTGAAGCAGGAGCTAGATAAAATCTCTATCACTCTAGGGCAGTGCTTGGCTTCACTACAAATTCTGGTTAAATTTGGAATGCTGAGAAATGAGCTAGTGTGTGGTCAAATTTTATTAGACTTTGGTGATGAAAAATGTTGTGCCTTCCTGCTGGCCTGGTAGGCTTCAGAGAAAATGGAAACAGATATTTCCTCAGACCTGAGAAAGGAGCAGGTTCCACTGAAATTAGATCAATTATTCTTGTCTGGCTTCCCGGGAAGTCACAGG
Source organism: Empidonax traillii (assembly GCF_003031625.1). Lineage (NCBI taxonomy): Eukaryota > Metazoa > Chordata > Aves > Passeriformes > Tyrannidae > Empidonax > Empidonax traillii. The sequence goes on along the minus strand of NW_020955325.1, from coordinate 251,393 downwards.
CATACTCAGAAATCCCCCTGCTGACCCATTATATGAAGTTGGGTAAGTTGTTTGATCAGGTTTAGACTACTGACCACTGCAGTTGAGCCAGTAATTAAAGAAATGTGGCAAATTCTGTGCTCCAAGGCTCTGGGATGGATAGTATATAAATACATGTGATTATGAAAAACTTTAAGAAAAGAAGTGACTAGGAAGAGCAGTAGATATGTCAGTCTGTCTGGTCTCATGATTCTTTGACAGAGCCTTGCATATATCCAGATGACTCTGCCCAGCTCTATTTCCCTTCTGTTCTTCAGGGGTGCAGAAATGGAAAGAGGAAGATAAAAGGATATGTGGCACATATGCTCTGTGTTAGTAACGTGTCTGTCACAGCTGTGGGAACTGAAAAGAAAAGGAAGGAAGCAGGTGAAATCTGTTGTGCTCAGAGGAGGCCAGCATGTATTTGAGTGCTCACAAATGACAGATTTTTCCTTTAAAATTCTGTGTTCTAATACTGTGAGAAAGAGACAGGCATGTCATTGTTAAATACCTCCTTTATGAAGCCATATTGAGCTTGTTCTGTTGCAAGTTTAGTGGAGGAGTTCACACTATAACAGGGACAAAGCCTGGTGACATCATAAAGTTCCTGCAGAGTGGAGAGTCTTATAGACAGGAGCTGCGTGTAGGGGAGAACAGCAAGGGAACTTTTCCAAAAACTTCAGTAGTTACAGCTACTGGAGTATGACAGAACCCATTCTGAATTTAGGTTCAGTGCTCTAAAGGGCTGAGAAGTTCTTCAATATGAGTGCCTATTGCATTATAACTTCTGCATATGTTTTTAAAGTATATGTAGTCTGGCAGCAATTATGGGTGAAGCCATACCTGTTGCCTCTCCTGCAGTGAGTTCATCCTCTTGGGCCTGTAGTGTCATTCACTTTCTTCTGCTGTGGCTTCATGTTGTACATCCCCCTCATTCTGCCTGAGAATCCAAAGTCACTGGATTAAGATCTCTAGGAGGTACACTTGTGGCCATTCCTGTACCTGTTTTGGAACAGCTGTCCATAAATAAGTTCTCTTTTAAGAGCCTGCACTTTTTGTGTAGCCAGCTGATATTATAGGTCTCCTCAGTCTCACATCATCAGAATTTCACTACAGCTGTGTTTGCAAAAGAAAATTATTGCTTTTGTTTGTTTGAAATCTATCTTTCACATAGTTTGAGTGAGAGCTCCTAGTTCTAGCATTGCAAGGTTTGTTGAGTAACAGTCCTGCTCTCATGTTCTTGATCGCCTTCATGGTTTCATAATTCTCAATTGTATCCCTTTCAGCTTGTATGTCTCCAAATTAAAGAAAGAAATCTCTCCTCTTAATGCAGCTGCTCCATCCCCTAAATTCTTGTTGTACAGTTTTTGTGCTTGCATGAAACACAAGTGCTTAAATGCGGATACAAGTCAGTCTCTCAGTAGCTACATGTCCCAGCTGTCTGTCACAAGGCAGAGTTGGCTGCCCTGTTAAAGCAGTCAGAGTGTTCACAGAATAACTCTTTTTTGAGCATCTGACCTTTTTTAAAGCTGTAGCAAGCAAATTCCAAGAACGCTTGTGGGATGAACTGCAGCAGCTTTCTCTGTTTGTGGGTGGATACTGGCCAATTCGCAGCCATCCCTATGGATATCTAGCTTTTTCTTGGCCTGAAACCAGCTGTTAAAAAGGGCCAGATTCTCACTAGTTGCTTGTGGAGTTTCTGGTCATTTGGGTTACAGTGCTGGCCAGACACCCATTTGTACTTTTTGTGGTGGTTCCTGCCTTTCTCAGTGCTGAACAAGTAAAATAATTTTTACTTCTTTGTAGTTAGTACACTTGCTGTATGTGACAGGATACCCATGCTGAGAATGTGGTCAGCTGCAGGAGAGATACAGGTAGCAGCCAGGCTTGGAAGCACTTACACTGATTTTAGCTGGGACACTGATGCAATCTATCCTGAGAAGTGGATCTTTAGAGGAAGCTGATGCTGCAGGCAGAATCTATTAGTTCTCTGGTCTCTAAAAAGAGTAGAAGTTACATTCCAGTGATGTGGTTATGATAAAACTGGTTCTTATATGTTATCATTCTTGATTTCTGGTAGCTTATTATATAATAAGATGTCTTGGTTTATTAAAAATAAATTTTTTTTAATCAATCAATTTTAATAAATGGATGAGTTATTTCTTTTATGGATGACTGAGTAGCTCTTTTTTGGACCCATGTTGAACAAAGGTCCTTTTCTCAGTTTAAAGTCCTGTAACTGATTTGATTGGATAGTGAAAACAGCTGAAATGTTTAATTTTATTATACTGTTAGGAATTAAAGGGTGTAAAAGCAAAGATATTTAAAACTAATACTTGGCCTAACTAAACATGTATGACCAGTCTGGTAAGCAGTAGACTGCAAGTGGAAATTTGCTGTATTTTTTTCTCTTTTAGAAAAGTAAAGATTTATAGAATGGAATGAGAGCTATTGTTCCCTTTAGATATTAATAAAAATCACCGAATGTGTCCACCTACTCTCCTCTTATTGTTGATTTTGCCATATTTGTATGGAAATAGTGTGAGCTACAACATTTTGCATTGCAGTCACCCTAATTGTGTAAGTTATGGAGCGCATTTCCCCTATCACATTCTATAAACACAGTGCTGTGAAACCTGCAGCATCTAGATACATTCTGTATTGGAGTGTCCTTCTGTCTCTTAATAAGAATGATACTCCCCAAAGTCAATCTCCCACATCTCTAGCTGCTGCATTCTCACTACCAAGAATGTTCAGCCTTTGCACCAAATGGTATCCTGGAAGCTTCATAGGTCAAACTAAGAAATTACTACATACCAGAATAAACTCTCAAAGACAACTAGTGAAGAATAAACACATACACAGTTTGTTTACTCCTGATCTCACATCTTTAGTTCTCAAAACACTTTCTACATCTTAGGAACTAAAACTGTCACCATAAACTGTAGACTCAGCATAGTTACTGTTTTCATAGTGAATAATAACCTTACTTACCACAAATTCTTGCTATTTCACACTCTCTCTTTTCCTGAACAGGAACAGATCAGCTGCTTTTTCTCTTGGATTCTTTACCAATGTCTGTCTAAGTCAATGCAAAGTATTCAACTGTACTCAGAAAAGATTTCTGTTCTTGCAGCCTTTTTTTTTTTTAAATTATAATTTTTTATCTAATAAAAACTACTACACTGGTTTACAAACTCAAAATAATTTGCAGCTACAGCAGTGCTAATGCTGTAAGGAAGAAAGTGACTCAGGGCAATTGCTCCCTCTGCTGTGTAATCCTCCTACCAGAAGCTCTGCACTTGCAGTGGTCATTCAGCTTTGTATTTCCTGTGACACAGTAATGTTGCTGTGTGTTGATGCTTTGTACATAGTAGAAATGCTGAGAAACCCTCAATCCCTGGCCTTTAGACACCAGAACATTAATTTTTTAGTCACAACAGTGAAAAAAATCACATTTTTATATTTATAAATATTAACATAAAAATAAAATTTTTGTAGCAGTAAAATAGCTTTAAATATTTTTAATTCCACAAGGTATAATATTTATGCATTTTTTAAATACAACATTTTTAGGGTTTTGGTTTTATGAAGCAGCACTACACAAGGAAATTTTTGACTTAAATGAAAATGGAAGCATCCAGTACTTTCAGCAGATTTAAATGTACAGTGAATACACTGCTCCTTGAGAACCCTCCATATAGTGCAGACAGTGTTAATAAAATTCCTCATTTGTATCTATGTAGCATAGACAGAGCTAATAGGCTAATAATTCCTAAGTGGTTTTGAGTTTGTGGGTTTTATTAGCTTTTACTGGGTTTATTTTGTTATCTTTCTTCCGTGAAAACTTGTTTTTTAAAGGATAGACAAGTGTCTCAGTATTGTTAATGTGATTCTTGTGGTAGACAAGACATTTTAAAAGGGAAGCAATGTTTCCTGGAATGTCATGCAGCAACCACCTGATCTCTTGAAGCCTGTTTTCCAGGCAGATGCCGTAGGAAGAATGCTCAACTCTTGCAAGTTCCTTGCCCTGGTATTTGTGAACTACACTGCCCTAGTGGAGTGCAGCTTCAGAATGCTGTGGTTCCACATATGACCCAGATGCATTCAACCTACAAGGAGCCTCAGAAGTCTGAAACAAAGATTCTCATGGGCCCACTTCTCAAGTTTGTCCAGGTCCCTCTGGATGGCATCCCATCCCTCAGGCTTGTCACTTGCACCACACAGCTTGATGTCATCTGCAAATTTTCTGAGGGTGCACTTGATCCCGCTGTCTATGCCATTGATGAAGATATTAAACAATACTGGTGCTGATACACACCCCTGAGGGACACCACTTGTCACTGCTCTCCCTCTGGACATTAAGCCATTGACCACTACCCTCCAACCAATTCCTCATCTGCCAGACAGTCCATCCATCAAATCCATATCTCTCCAATTTAGAAAGAAGGATGTTGTGGGGGACCGTGTCAAAGGCCTTCCAGATATCCAGGTGACATCAATAGCTCTTTCCTTGTCCACTGATGTAGTCCCTCCATCATAGAAAGCCACTTCTTGTTGACAGATTTCCAGGTTCCACTGCAGGTCAGGAACTCCTCACAGGTGTATGAGCACAGCAGCAAATTTTCATGGTGCTCTACTTGACTTATAATCATAGTGGGATCTGGAATAGGAGAGGATATTGCTGCTGTTATTGGGTTTTTTTTAAATACATCAATGGAACTTCAATCTTTGAAGTTAATGCCTTTTAAGTCATAGTGTAATACAACCTCACTGGAATATCTTCTTCCACAAGCTGGTTACTTTGAAAGGTAGAGCAGGCTTCTGTCACATGTGCAGAGTGTAGGACTGCCTTATTCTTATGCCTTTCTCTAGGTATCTATCATTGGTCTCTCTTTACAGCAGCACAGACTTCAGTATGAGTTCCTTACTTGCCTCTATTCAGGCTAACTATTCCAGAATTGAGTCAGTTCTGGGACTGCACATTCAGTGACTATTAGGTAGTGTAGGAGACAAGGTTTCAGGCTAGACTGGTCTTTGGTCTGGCCCAGTACAGTTCTTGTATCTTCCATATCTGTTCTCTTTGTTGGGTGAATTTTGCAGAATACCTTGTAGGTCAGCTGAAGGTATAGCCAAAGAAGAGAAATGTTTCATTTGAAGACCCATCTCAAAGAACCTTCTCTTTGTAGTCCCCAGACATTTGTCACTTTATTTCTGCTAATATGGCTGTAGCCTTTCCATCTGGCTTTTCCAGGCAGGAGAGGTAAAAATCCACTGTCTGGTTTTGTTCACCTCCCTCTTTGCATTGCTGGAGTTTTTACATTCTGTGGACTGAAAAATAAACAAATACTGAATTGAGTCCATTGATAATAAAGAAAGATCTTACAAAAACAGGTGCTGAGGGTATATGCACTTGAATATATGGTTAGCAAAAGGATCTGTAATATCAGCCCAAGGAGACAGTTTGTAGGTGGTTTGTTTTCTCTGCAGTTTTGTTTAGAATAGTGCTGTGTTTGCTGGAAATGTGAAAATGAAGAAAAATTTACTGATCAGTAAGTGAAAATATTAACCCATGCCCGGGAGAATATTGTTTTCTTTTAGATTTACAGTGGAAAAATAATGTCTCAAAGTAGCTGAAGGGCTATTTCTACCCAATTTACAAACTATGGTCTGATATAAAGATTCCTTTATTGTTCTATCTGCTTCTTTCTGTTTCTGAATAACTTTCAAGAATGCAGTGAGTCCAGAACTGACATAAATTTAGCCAGATGTCAACATTATATGGATATTTCATGTTCTGGTACTCTGGGAGTACAAGGTTGTGATGGCTTAAAAAGTTGAATCTGGGACACTGCTGAGTGCTTAAATGCACATTAAAATATATCACAGAATAACAGAATATGCTGAGTTGGAAGAGACCCACAAGGATCATCAAGTCCAACTCCTGGCCCTGCATAGGACCATCTGCAAGAGTCACAACAAGTGCCTGGCAGTATCATCCAAACACTTCTTGAACTCTGTCAGGCTTGGTGCTATGACCACTTCCCTGGGGAGTCTGTTCCAGTGTCCAACCACCTTCTGGGTGAAGAACCTTTTTTCTAATATCTAAACTAAACCTCCCCTGACACAACTCTCAGCCATTCCCTTGGGTTCTGTCACTGCTGACCACACAGGAAGGTGGCAGACAGAGTACACAAATACGTGGAGCAATACATAGCCATTGATTAAATGCATGTTGAAATAGTGTATTCCGGTGTTTGCCCACCATCACACTAAAGTTTTCATATGTTTAAATGGATCTTCCTGTTTTTCACTGTGTGCCCATTGTCTCCTGTCCTATTTCTGGATACAGCTGGGAAGAATATGATTCTATCTTCTTTCCTTTTTCCCAACAGGTATTTATCCACATTAAGAAGATTCCCCTTGCACCTTCTTTTCTCCAGGGTAACAATTCTACCTCTCATCTTCTCCTTGTTTGATAGATGCTTCAAACCCTAAATCATCTTCGAGGCCCTTGTACTGAGCTTTTTCACATCTCTTGTGCTGGAAAGCTCAGTCCTGGACACAACATTCTGGGTAGGATCTCACCAGTGTTGAGCAGAATGAAAGGATCACTTTCCTCAACCTGCTTGGCAATGCTGTCCCTCATCCAGTCCTGGATGCTATTTGCACTCTTTGCCACAAGGGCACATTGCTGGCTCATGTTCAATCAGTATCCCTAGATCTATTTCTTCAGAGCAGCATTCCAGCTAGTCAATCCCAGTCTATACTGATGTGTGGTGTTATTCCAATCTCGATGCAGGATTTGGCATTTCACTCTGTTAATTTTCATGAGGTAGCTATTGATCAGGGTCCTTCTGATGGCAGCACAAGCACCTGGTGTGTCAATCAAACCTCCCAGTTCTCAGCAAAATTGCAGAGGGTGCACTCTGTCCCAATGTCCAGAGCATTAATGAAGGTGTAAAATACTACTGGCCCCAGTATCAACCTCCTCCAGGAAAAACATTAGCAGATGTATCCTGATTCTGCCACTAAGATCAACCAACTTGTCTTTGTGTAACAGTCTCTTCTCTGCAAAATGAGGATAAGGATGTTGGGCAGATTTTGTAAAGTGGTTTGAGAGCTGTAACTGTAAATGCAGGCTAACACAGCAGTGTGCTCCTTTGAGGGTGAATGCTCACCGTGATGCAGGACTAACAAGTTGCTGACTAAATGATGGTGGGCTATAGAAGCCTATGACAGTCACGAACAATGACATTTGTGATTTTGCAAAAATTCATGTGATTTATTCTGTTTCCTTTTGTGTTTTTTTTCCCCCATGGGATAAAATCAGGCAATTGCTTTTTCTAGTGCTGAGATATAAACTACAAAGCTGATTCTGATGAAAAAATAGCCTATGATCTCTTGATAATTGATCAAAGCAGGTGATTTTGAACTTGTTTTTAATCTATTATTTAAACAATATGCTAAATAAAAAAACACAATCAAAGTTATGTTTTTTAATAGTTCTTTAGTGATTTTCTTTATAGTTCTTAGTGGTTTTCCTAAAAAAAATTCATATTCGTTGTAAACAAGTCAATTTGTAGCTTTTACTCTGATTTTCACAGATCTGTTGACATTACTTCTCTCCTTCAGCCACTGCACACAGCAGTACAGTTCACATGGTACCACTTAATAGCTCTGATTTTTCCCTTAAATGTCAGATCTCCTGAGTTTATGTTGTAAAGGCCTCTTCTGTGTGAGTTTAAAAGGATTCTGTAGGTATTTCTGAATATGGGGGTATAAATGGACACCAGAATACGTGTCCAACATGTGTTACTGTCAAAGAGAAGGTCGAAGAGGGTAAAAAAGTGTGCTAAGACATCAGGGGTTCAGAAAGTGTTTCTGCTCTCTGCGGACAGGAACTACAGGTTGATCACCATCTGAAACAAGGGATCACTGGAAACACTTTCTGAACTCCTGCTAGAAAGCCTTGTATCAGTAGGATCTTCTGCTTCTAATGTAATGTCCGGGATTGGCCTCCAAGCTGTTGTTCCAATCCAGGAACTCTGAGTTAGTGTGTTGGTGTGAGCTGTGTGAAGGGGATGTATTGCATGTAGTTGTCTGCTATTGATGTTAACAGCTTGATTTTATTGTTAATAACAGCTTTATTTTTTAAAAAAAGTGTTCTTGTAAATATGGGTTATGATTTCTGTCTTCTTCCAGCTTGATATTTTTAACATATGCACTGAGTAATCCAGGCACACAGGCAAATCTGTCTAAGTTCCTCAATGATTCCTGGCAGGTAATAAGGCCAGAACAAGCCTGGAGGGCCAGTCAGGGTACTTCAGCTGGCACATACGGGGTCTGTATGTCATAAATGGGGCCCTCCTGTAATTCTGTTCATATTCATTAATAAAATTAATTGTACAGGCTTATCTAGACTGGTCATGTTATTTCAGTGGGTGCCACATTTCTTAGATACTCAGTGTGGTTTTTTGGTGTTTTTTTTTTTTTTTTTTTTTTTTTTTTTTTTTTTTTTTTTTTTTTTTTTTTTTTTTTTTTTTTTTTTTTTTTTTTTTTTTTTTTTTTTTTTTTTTTTTTTTTTTTTTTTTTTTTTTTTTTTTTTTTTTTTTTTTTTTTTTTTTTTTTTTTTTTTTTTTTTTTTTTAATTTGGTAAATTGGATGTTGGATAGAAATTATGATTTGCTAAAAATTTGCAATAAAGCATTAAGATTGTATTAAAGTACCTGAAATGCGTTAGCACATCTACTAACTTAAAAAAAAAAAAAATTAAAATGCAGGCATTTTATTAGTATTTGGATATTTCATTACTGGATATCTAAACTGTGCAGACCAGAAGCAAGAATGACATGCTAGAGGACAGAAAGTTTTATATGAAAGGAGGAAGGATATCAACAGGTGAAAATAGTGTTAGAATATATATTGAAATAGACTGGAAAAGCAAGGCTTAAGTTTGCCACGTTTTGGAAGGGGTAGATATCATTCTCTGCTCTCTGGCTTTTAGATGTGACTGGAAATGAGAATATTAGTTTCATTCATTCTCAGTTCCCAGGTGAGTTTCAATTGTCACAGAGTTAATGCATCTGAAGAAAATCATCTCTTTTCACTTTCTAGCTAGCAATAGAGAAACTAATTAAGGCATAATTTTTTGTACAACAAAAGCTGAAAATACTGGAACAATGCAAATACAAGTTTTTGTTCTGTGGTGAAGACTGGAAATACGCTTGCCATGAATAATGATGTTTTATAGAAAAGAAAGACTAGTATGTAAATTTGTATTTGTCAGAGCTGCAAAATGGAGACTAAGTACCAGCTATGCTGCCAGTGTTATGCAGACCTTTGATTATAAAAGGCTGAGTTCTGTAGAGCACACCAGTGCACAAGAGACGGGCTGGTTGGAGAAAAAACTCAAGACTTTTATTCCCTGCAAAGGCAGTTCATTCAAAGAGGTGTTCAGCCTGCTGGGAATATCTATCTCAACCTAGACATGCTTTTATTGTGTGCTTCACATAGGGCATAGTTTTAGCAGTCCCTTGAAAATTTTAAATCTGCATGAAACATGGCACAGGCTTGCAATGACAGTAGGATGGCTTTCAGGAGATCATAGAGCACCTTTTAATATTCAAGTGCTGTGACTGTGTATCCATAAAAAAAAAAAAAAAAAAAAAAGTCTGTGGTGAAATCATTAACCCTAAATTTTAATGGAAAAAGAAAAACCTGTTAGTTCTCCAGACCCTTACAGTGAGATTTCAATTGACTTTGAGGAAAGGATTTTGCTCAGTAATAAAACTAGTAACTGATTCAGTTGTTACAGTTATTACTTGTTTATGTTTTACTGAAAGGTGATCTAGCAAAGTGGAACATGTCACTCTATAATTCTCAGCATGATCCTTATAAAGAGCCATTTATGGGTAAGCTTAAAATTTCAGGGAAAAAATATTCTATTTTATTAGCTGAATACTTAGTTTTCCTTTTACTATTACTAGCATAAATGCAAACATCATACAATTACTGGAATTATTCATGATGTGCAAAGCTGTACAAGACAGAGGAAAAGCTAATTTTCCTATTAGATGTTTCTCGTTTATTCACTTCACCCTCATGTGAATTAATCTAACACTAGGCACCAAAGCATCAAATGTGATAATAACTAGTGGGGAATATTATTTTCCTCATATTGCTCACCTATTGTAATCTTAAATGAAAAAAATAATAGAATTGAACTCATGAGACAACCCTTCACTGACAAAAAGTCAGTGTTAATTCAGGATCTTCCCCCTGATTGATCAAATCACTGTAGGAAAGCGAGCAGGGATAAAACTTGCTGCAGATCTCATAGTGATGGAATGTTTCCCCTAGGTGAATAATTCCAGTGTTCACACCTCGAAGACATGTGTGGCAGATCTGTGAGGAGAAACAAGGTGTCTAAGAACAGCAGGTTAACCCCATAAAGGGAACTCTAGAACAATGATGGGTTGCATTATCTTCTGTGATGGCCACAGCTAGTCCTTCTCCTGGTCATTTTGTTATACACTTCCTCCTTGAATAAAAATTATAAAGTGCATACATATTGAAGAAAAAGTGTTAAATGTTGCTTTTTTTAACCTAATTTAAAATCTTTATAACCTATTTGAGGTATAAAGGTCTAAAATACTGTACTCATTAGAAGTACAAAAGCCGTGCTTTCCCAACATCTGTAACTGAATTCAAGCCCCTCATCTTTCAGGCTTGCAGTTTGAGTGTGCTGTTCCAAGAAATACAAGATTAGCACAAGAAAAAGAGAACTGCTGACACCAAAATCACAGATTTGCTCACTCCCCTTTGTTCCAGACCAAGCATCATCCCTAGAGAAATAATTCCTCCTTTATGTTCCTGTACAAATCAAATACATACATAAAGAATTCTTTCCTGATGCTCTTACCCTATCAGCTTTTTGTTCTTACATTTGTGGTCCTCAAGACAAATATCAGTGTTGTGCATGTCCTTGTGAATCAAAAGACCTTCAGCACTGTGAGGTTTAACTTGTTTTACTTAAGGGAGGCATTGCTGCTATTGTATCTCAGGTTTCTTCCTTTTTTTTCCCACATGATTGTGCTTTGAGACTGAAGACAACTCCATGATGTGCTATGGAGGGTAGGAATTTGGTGACTAATGACTTTTAATTTCTTCTGCTGTTGTGTGGGTCTGTAAAAAGAGAAAATCTTAGCAGAGCATGCTGATCAGTAGCAAGGTGAGGTTTGGATAGGGTGATAGGGCCCTTCCAAGTCTTGCCGTACCTGTCTGTCTGAGTTAAATGACACCTAACCTTGGTCAGGCCTGGAAGGACACTTTTCGTTCAAAAAAAGAAAAAAATGTACACGGTGATAAGACCATTTCCTTTCTCACAGCGTCTCCTTTAATGTCAGGCCTGAAATATGGAGTCATTAGGGGATATTAAAACAGTGCTGACAAACTAATTAACAAAAGACATTACGCCGGATGGGCTCAATTTATCCTTTTTAATGGTTCTTATAAATGGGTGCCGCCAATTAAAATTAATAAAGATTTACCAGCGATTGCCCAGCATACACTGTTAAAGAGCTCCACTGAAGGTCGCCTTAAAGTCAGCCATGTCAAAGCTGCAAGTTCAGCTTCCAGTACCAAGCCATGGCGAGTTACTCTCAGTTACTTTTTCCCAAGCAGTTTCTCTTTCTTTGTATTTGGCTGAAGTTTATACACTTCTGTCTCTGTCTCTCTAAATCCTCATCCATCTGCCTGTTGACTCTATTAAAAAGTATCCCCCCATGCACTATTAGATTTGTCACAGTTTCACAAAGGAGAATCTCAAGAGTCAGTATAATGAGAACTTTGTTCTTTCCAAATCTGTCTGCTATGAAGAAATCCTTGACAAACACCTTTCATTTTAAACCACTCTTCATTGTCTGGCTGTCAAATTAAGGTATAACAGTGTCCCTGCTTAGGGGCAGAGTAGGGATGACCAAGAATGCCCTGTGTGATTGCAACTTTGTTCAGCTAGACTAGACTGAATTCTACCAGGCCATGCTCTTATGGCTTCCAACATTTCACCATATGTAGGTGATTAGGCATTAAAAATGTGAATTAGGAACGCAGCAAGGGAGAAGTCTGCTAGTACCCCAGTGACTAAAAATTGGTGACAAATATTTACTTCTTTGCAATCTGTCCATCGACAGGAAAACAGCTAGGTAGACTAGCCATGCAGCCACAAGCAGAACCTCGGCTCATCTCTGAGGTTCTGCCCTCCTTTTCCATTTTGTAAGGCAGTGGGGCAGGTAAACTGGCTGAATACTATTCCTTTTTTACCCATATTTCCCTTGATAGAAGTGCTGTCAGAAAGACTGCTATAAGTGGCTAGATGGAGATGCAGCTGTAGCTTTTGCTGAGTTGTGTTGGCAGGTCTGTACTGATCTCTGTGTCATAGGAATGTATGGGCTGTAATGGGCAGGAGACAGACTGTCTGCTTTCACTTTATGAGTATAGAGCATACTTGCCTGCTCTAGAATGTTCATTATTTCTCTGTATCTATGGGAACTTGATTTGTATGATTTGGTACAGTCTTTTTGTGTTGGTGCTCTTAAGGATTCCTCAGAAGGCAGAACTAAGGGACAGCTGCTGTTGTCTTCTCATGCACATTTAGAACTAGATCCCCAATGTGAGATGGCAAGACATGCTAATATTTCTGGAAAGTAGCAAACAATTCCGGATTCTTTACTCTTAAGTGCCTGGTAAGTGACTCCTATATGCTGGAAAGAGGAGACCAGAAATGGTATCCTCTGTTCTGTTCTTTGTGAAAATACTGATGAAAAGCAGTAAATTAACAGTTCAAATCAAGGAAAGAGATCCATGGGAGCAATGGAAAAGGCAGTGTTACATGAGCTAGAGAAACAGCTCAAGTGATTTTGTGGGAAACCAACCCAGATTGCCAGAGCTTGGGCAAAGTGACTCTGATGAGTCATTTGATGAAAGTTCTGAGAAATGAGAAGGATTAGATCTCTGAGAACTTCAAGAGAGGTGAAGCTACATGTTGTCATATAGCTGTTACTATTTCACTGGAGCTAGTTTCTTACTTTCTTTACTTTTGCCACTTCATTCCCCCATTTTGAGTATGCTAAGCACATACAGGAAATCTATGTAGTATATTCCAGCAGTGAACATTCCTATTCATGAAGCTTAAAGGACATGATAACAGAGAAAAGATTTTTGAATTTTCTGAGGAGGAAGTAGGGAGGGGTTAGGAAGGAAAGGAATGAGAAAGAGAAGAAATAAAATTGAAGATGGATGGAGAGAAAATTAAACTGAAACATTGTTACTGAGTAGCATCTTCCAAATTGCTCTTAACCCTTGTGTAAAATTTTAGTAACTCCTCTAGACAAACACTGATAATTTTTTTCCTCACTTGCAAGCACTATTCTTTGGCAGAAAGGTACATTATTTTTTCTAGTTAGAAGTATGACACATTAGGAGTAGGGCTCCAACTTTGGATTTTGGAAGGAAATTTTTCACTCTATTGAAACAAATCAACTGCAAGATTACAGGGTTAGAAATGTGAGTCCATTCAAGTTATTTTCAGAAATAACTTATGGCTTCACCCTGTTTGAATTTCTGTGTTTATTTCTCTTACATATGGTGTGTGAAAAGACAACAGATATAGGTCTGGAGCACAGACAAGGTCCATTGTTTATGGCAGTTGATGGGAAACTGTGAAGTCATTATCCTGAGTGGAGAAGGGCTAAATCTGTTACCAGGCTTTCTGTAGAGTGAAGCTCCCATCTATGGCTACATCTGATAGTTTCAAAATACATCTCATTACAGAGCCCTCAGAGTTCCTCTTGAGCTGTCTGAATACCTAAAAGCCCCAGCAGCAGCAAAATCTATAGGATCAGTTGCCCAAAGCAAATTCTCTGCTGGCTTGTCTAGTAAGTCCATATTTAAGTTGATGACAAGAAGGTATTTGCGCACCACTTCAGCATAGATTTTAGTAGCATGCAGACTGTAGTCTTCCTATTCCACTTGTTTTAAGTCTCCTTTTATGCAGTGTTGAAAATATCCTTGAAATAAGTATTTTTTTGAATTCTATTACTACTCCCTGTCCAATTACACTTAGTGTCACAGGACTATAAATTATTTATGGTCTCATAGTAAAATTTTGGCACAGATATTTATGACAGAGGTCTTAATCTTTGTAAATCCCCCAAAATGTCTTCTCCTGTGCCATGTTAAAATAACTACAATCCTTTAGGGTTCTGATGCCTAATAATGGTACTTAGAACAAAGATTATCTTCAGATAATTAGTTTTTCGTCTTAATTTTCTCTCCTCTATTTCTGATGCATATGTAAGCAAGAGCTTTGTAGTGTCCCTGTAAGCTGTTCCATGTTTGGTATTCAGTTTCATGTGATTCTGGAGAAGGGAAAATGCAGAAAAAAAATGTGTCTTCTAATTTAAGAAATATTCAGCTAATGGTAAGTTATATGTATTTTGGGTGTTGAGACATCTCTTACCTGATTCCCTAACTGCCTTGTAGTAGAGGATCCACCTACTTGAGACTTAGCATTTTTTTCCTAGCTTTGTACTGTTCAATCTTCTTCAATTTCCAGTTGCTTTACAGGTTTGCTTGAGCTATATCCCCACTAAAATAACAGGGTAAATGGGTGGGAAAAAAACGGTTTATGTAAGAACCAAAAGTGAAAAGCAGCAGAGCATTGGGATTTCAAAAAGTCTAAATAGCAGCAAAGAAAACAGCACATGAGAGATTTCACTTTGTTACTAAGGTTTTTTTCCTAAAAACAGTGGCTATTCTGGAGTTTTCTTGGCTTCAACTCCTACAGTGTGCAGAGCTGAGGAGACATTATGATTTCACAGTGGAAGTTCTCTCAGTGCTTCTTTGGATCTTTGCATACTGATGGGCCATATCACCTAAACTCCTTGGTATCCTGGAATCTTCTCATTCAATTAACTTACAAAAGTTCCTACTCTTCAGAAACAGCCATATATAAGCTTCAGTCTTCTCTGGCTTGAAAGTGACACCACTAGAGTTTGTTTGTGTACATTTGAGTATGAGCTCTTATCTTTCCGTATGTAGTGACTCCCAGTCAGACTTATTCAGGATATGTTAAAGGGGAATACTGGGGCATATGTGTTGCAACCTGGTTCCAGGTTGCAGTTTTGCAGTTTTCTCAAACAACCCTGCACTGAGGGATCACCAGCTTTTGCCTGCACTCACGATGTACAGTACATTAATCGTGCCCTCCCTAATTCCTGCTTCAAGATAAATCTCTTGCGCTCTCATTATTTGGCTAATTGCTGTGGATTATATGGCAGTCAGTTGCTCTTTGGCAGGGAAAGATTAATGGAGGACATTTCCTTTGTTTTGATTTCATTTGCTAATTGCTGTATGGAGAGGTGGCTATGTTAATTCACCCTCTCTCCCTGTTAGATAGCAGGGTTTTGTTTAGCATGTGCTGGGAGAGGAGTAGGTTGACAGGAATCCTAAATGTTTCTTTGTCTTGCTCTGCGGATTTGGCAGGGGGAGATTTTCAGGCAGTAGGCCAGTTTTAGCAGTTCACAGACCAAGTGCTCATATTCTTACATGCTTTTTGTATGTTTCCAGGCATAGGATGTGTTAATTATGCGTGCACAAATTGAGGAATAAAATTTTTTCTGCAGTTGTTCTGGGGGCTGAATCGTCCATTTGTTAGACTCTCTATACTTCTATCAGACCCGTGGCAGAAAGTCAGAACCCCTCTGAAAAGCCCGTGCTTTTTAATTCAGCATGTATGCCACCATTCTGGCCCCTGGCAAGATGCGAAGTAAGAGCCTGTGAGCAGCTAAGCATCCAGGAATTGAGTGTTGTTACTAGCTCTGTTTTTATTAGGTAATTTAAAAAACAACTGTCACCAAATGTGCAGTTCTCTCAGCTTTAGGTAGATACAGAAATCTGAGGGAAGTGGACAGATAATTGAGCCATCCACACTTGTTAGCCAGGAAGGAGTCCAAGTCAGTCACTGGTGACTGAAAATTGCTGCCATCTGTTGCCTGTTCTCTGGCTTTTGCAAAGTGTCTGGATGTTCCTCTTTCCTGCTGAGACAGATGTTTCCCACTGCACATCAGCAGTCTGGGATTTGTACTAATTGCCCGTTTCCATTGACAGCCATGAAAAAATCCACCCTCACCACAGCAGAGAGGCCTCAGAACAGAGGAGTAACATCTGAAAGGCATAGCTGAGAGGAATCTGCCCAGTGCCTTCTATAATTTAATTGTTCTGTGAATAAATGAGACACCTCAGTCTCCAGAGTTATCAACTTGACAATTTTTACTAGAACAAAATTCTTTTGATTCAGTGGCTGCAGCAATTAATTTAAGGATCCAGAAATAAAGTCTTTATTATAAAAGACTGCCAGTCTTTCTACCAAGAGGGCTATCAGCCAGTCCTCTTAGTTTGGGGAAGATGAAGAATCAGGCTATCTTTATGTCGGTTGCTTCAAAGATCTTTAAATAGGGCAGAGAATTAACCATGGATAGTCATAAAAATAATTGTGCTAAACTGTTTATGTTTTTGATTTTTTTTGTAGCAAAATGGATGGACAGGGTTTAGTTATCTTGGATTCATGAACTCTAATTATTATTATTATTTAAATTCCTGCAGAAGCCTATCTGTTTTCACTTTATTAGAGTATAGAGCACACCTACCTGCTCTAGACTGTTCATTATTTTTCTATTGCTGTGAGAACATCTTCTTTTCTCTTTGATAAACACTTCAGAAGGAAACATTTTGGAACCTCCCACAATTTTATTGCTCTGCTGTTACTGCTATTGTTTCAATATAGGCTTCCTGCGCTAAGTCACCAGCTATTTCTCCTGTGCCTGCATTTCTTTTTGCATCGTTTTAAACTTTCTCCCCATGGCCATGAGCTTAGTCTACAGTGGATCTTCTTGGCTGAACAGTAAAATTCCACCTCCTACCATGTCTATATTTCAAATAACCATGTAACGTCATACGTGATCTTGGATATCCCTGGATTACAAGCTCTCCACACATTTCCTTGATCTTCTTTAAAGAAACCATAATTTAGTGTTTTCAGAGTGCATCCTGTATGCAAGAGCTGTCAAAATTGCTTTGTGTACATCTTCAAAGGGTATTTTATGTCTCCTAAGAGGATGCTGATTTCAAGAGGCTGCCAGGAGGTTTTAAGATGCTGCCCTGTTTCGGGTCTCTCAGAAGATGACTGGGCAGGTTCAACTCTGCTTTGTTATAAATGATTCCATTTGGAGCACTTGGAACTCCTCTCAGGTCAGGTTAGCAAACTTCTACCCCAAGCAGGACCCTTGGTATAAGGTACTCATTGCCTGGAATGTGATCTTCAGAAATCTCTTCATAGCTACTGAGAGCTTTACAATGTACTGCTCATGATCTAGCAGTGAAAGGTGTTTTATTTTGCTATATGTGTCACTGTTAAAATGTTTCTGTAATTGTGGGTAAGGGTGGTGGAAACATGAAACATTACAGGACATTTCATGTTAGAAATTGGTTTGAGATAGGCTGTGACTAGGAGTGGTTTACAGTAGGTGTCTGAGAGAAGGCCCGCTATGAACTAAGTCACATGGAAATGATTCCAAGGCACTTAATGTATTTTGCAATTCGTAGTACTTATCATCCATGGCTCTCAAAGCTCTTTCAAGAAAGGTTAATGCTGTGAGAAGTCTTTAACACAGGGGCTGTTGTTTTGCATGGAATAAGCTCACAAAATCACAGAGTAGGATGTTGAATAGGGCAAGGTGACTGGAAAATCCAGAGAGGAAGGTTGTTTAGGAAACAATCATCAGCTCCTCAGATGATAAAACAGCCCATAAAAACATAGGGTATTCATTGCTCTAAGTAAACTATCAGAACTTGTCTAAGGAGTCCTAGCTCTTAATTCATGTCTAAATTCTGGCTATTGCTCCCTGCTGTGAACCATTAAGGAAACAGTTGCAATGCTGCATAAGGGGGCACTGTTCAATAGGAGGGAACAACAGCATCAGCAGACAAGGACCTTTCCAACCCTAAGTGATAAAAAGAGGCCTGTGAGAACTCTTATGGCACTAGGAACAGACAGCAATGCTATCATGATACTGAAGCCATGAAGCCTAAATATAGAGTAGCTAGTACTGCCTTGAAACAGCAAAGAAAAAAATGTGTTACAGTGACCTAAGACTCGGCTAGAAGTGGCCTTTTTTGTGCATATGTAAGTGCATTTGAACATTGAACTGAGATTATAAATTTTTTAGTGGACATGAAAGTTGCTACTGGAAACATGGACTCGCATGCACCATTCATTTGGAAAGCAGTTCTTGGTGAAAAATCATTAGGAGCAAACTCAGTGGGAGAGTGGAAATTAATTTCATAGGCCATAGAATTAAAAACAATCTTGCTAAGTACTGGGATCAGTCCCTTGCAGTTTCTGATAAACCTGAGAGCTGTGTAGAGGGAAGGGGGTTAGGACATTTAGTCACATGTCTCTACTACTTTGCCAGCTGTTGTTAGTTCTAGTAAGAACTGACTCTTCAGGGTGACTTTCCTGATCTCCTAATCTTTTAATTAGCAGGAACTGATAACAAGGAGGTGACCTCTATAGACAGGGCAATGGAAATTATATTGAATCCCAAACAGAGAGGAGACTTACACTATTTTACAGTTGAATACTATTATTTAAGACATTTTACCATATTGCAACATTGTTCAGAATGTAGCATTTCCTCTCTTAAATTAAACACAGGTGGAGGACACTAAAGTGTGCACCTTTGAAACTCACTTAATGTGTTATTAATGCATTGCTAAAGGAACAGAGAATGATAACCCCTGCATAGCTACAGTACGCAGCCATTTTATTTATGCCCTGAATTGGAGAAATACTATCAGTAGCAATAGAGGGATGGGGTTGCCATGATCCATCAGGCTCTTGACAGTCTGCTAACTCCATTGGATGTCTGGACTTTGTCTGCCTTCCTTCTTGATTTTGTGCTAAAATTTGCCTATTTCTTTCATGTAGAGGTGACTCTCAGTAGTTGTAGTAGTAGTAGTCACTGGCATCTAAGCATATGCTTTTGATAAAGTTGATGCTCATTAACTAAAAATAAAAATCCATCTCAACCATAATTCTCTGTACTGTCTCATCTTCCAAGCTTGCTTGGTAATAACTTGTCTGATAGAAATGGAAGGCTCATTCTCCTGTTGCTTGGCCCTTCAGATAGTCAGAAGATATCTACAGAATTTGCATTGTCTTGTTTTAATTGTGATGGATCATGAGTATTTACTTTCTCTCCAACTGTGCAATCACTGTGATAAGCCTGTATCAAATGGTCTGCTCTGCTGTTCCCCAGAGGTGTCAGTCTGCTTAAGAGTGGGGCTTCCTTTATTCAATGTGTGCCTTGTAAGTCTTTGAGGTTTCTCCAGTGTTGAATCCTCAGCCTACTGACAGCACAGAGGCACTGAGCTCTCCACAGAAAGTGGAGAGCTCTTCCCAAGTCAAAGAGTCCAGAGAAATTGGTACCTGCTGTCTGATGCAGAGGTCAGATTCTTGCAGATCCTTGTAAACTAGCAACCTTATAAAGCAGGGACCAACTGATACTTTCTCAGTAAGAAAGGTGGCCTATCCCTTTCCAGCCAGTGGGGAATATGCTGCCATATACTTATCGAGCCATGCTACTTCATCTCTAAGAGAACATAACAGAAAGGGATGTATTTTTCACACTTTTTCCTCTTTGAGAAGAAAAAGAAAAATCTGGGCAAGGAATTGTAGAAATTATTATCATCATGTGTTTCTAACTCTCAGGTATGTGATGGGTATTTCAGGCAGTTTTCTCCTCACTGAGGAGAGACCAAAGGGCAGATATGGGGTCATGTGAAATCATTTTACTTCCCTAGCAGTGGTGCTACAGCTACAGCTTTGATTAACATGGCTACATAAGGCTGTTGTACAGCTGTTTAGTACACACCACGTCTCACCAGCTGCTGATTCCTGAGGCTTGGTACTACCTGTGCCTTATAAGGCCAGAATTGGAGAACGTATGGAAAGCTCCTTTGTGTTATAGTATTGTGCCTTCCAAGCTGAGTTGGCCTTGGGTAGGCAGAAGACAGAAAAGGGGCTTGGTGGCAGGATGTGGAGGATGCCAGGTTGTCTTGGAGTTTTGAAATGGATCTATTCTTTGCTGCCATTTCTATCAACCTGTGTTTAAACAACTTTTAAAGCTGTGTTTCCTGCTTGTTTTTAGAAGATGAAGCTAGTTGGTTTATACACACCCAGTGAGATGGAACTATGTGTGTTACTTATTCTTTCGATTTACTTACTCATGCAGAGGTGAAACCACAAGAATGAGCCATGACCGGATGGGTCCAGTCACTATGGATCCACAGAAGGTATTGACCCTTACCCTGATGCTGTTATAGTTTATATGCAACTGAGTTGATTTCTATGAGAAAAGGATGATTTGCCACATAGTGTTTGAAACACTTTAAGATTCTATCAGTTTTGTAAAAATATATGGAATTATCAGTGGAGAATATGATGCCTGGCTGTGCAACACCCTGGGTGATTACTAGGGCTTGACTGTGAGAAATGATTTAGACCATGGTAGTGCAGTCTGAAATTCTGAAGGGAGCATAAGCAAAGCAGTTCCATAATTCCCCCACAGTTACAGAAGGAATGCCATTAAAAAAATTAACTTTGTTGCAAAATTAAATTTTAAATGCAGAATGCAATGAGGCAGTGTCCCTAACAGAGGCCAGAAAGGTCATAGCCATTGATGCCAGAAAGATCATAGCCATTGATTTTTATTTTTCTTCATGGGATGTTGCCATCTGAGAATAATGTCATGTCCTAAGTTGAATTCTGAAATAGGGAGTTTGCAAGTGCATTTAATCAATCTGTAATTATTGACTTGGCTTCAGATAGGAAACTATGGTCAGTGAAATGACAGGCTGGCTATACTTTCTCTTCTCCTCTCAGGACCTAAGGAGAGGCCATGATAACCCAAGATTGTTGCTTGGATCTGTCCCAAGGATGCTTTTTGCAGTGACTGCTCTAGCTTCAATAATTCCTGCATTGTAATATGGGACAAAACCCCCTGATTTCTTGTTGTCATACATGTTCTGTTCACTTGCTTGAACCCTTGGAGAGAAAATTCCTCCAATACAGCAACTGGCAGGTGTCCAAAGTGGATTATAGCCAGAACCACTACCCCAAGAGAGTATCTGTTCTTTCTGGGAAACAGCAAATGCACATCAATCAGAAAAGCACACACAAAAGGCATCCCATAAAATGTTAGTAGACCTGACCATAGATTTAGCTTTCTGGCCTTGCAACAAATTTAACTATATTAAGTAGGAAAATGATATCCCCACCCAGTAGATTCTGATGATGTCTCTTGGTCCTCTTCTTCTGGTCTTCTCGGTGTTGCAGACTGCATCTGTCAAATGGTGGGGGGAAGGAGTCCACACAACTCCTGTTTCATGGGGTTTATATTGTGTGGAAATTAAGTGGAAGCGCCCCCTGTACCTCCCCTGGATGATGTAATAGTGGATCACTGGACATTTCATGAGTCTTTGACACCTTCCCAGATATTGCAACTGTCTCTTACTTCAGCATAGTTGAATCAATCACGGCCCATTATGGTCCCTCATGGGAGATGAATAGCTCAGGCTTGGTGTGAACGTCTTGGGTGCTCCCCAGAGGGGTTTTCACAGCTGAGTCATCATGTAAGAGAGGACACTGGCATGATAAGAAGGACTATCCCACCTTGCAGAATTTGCCTCTTATCAGCCTCTTCTCTTATCTGGAAATCCAGTTTGTAGCTTCAGGTATGCACACCCTTTTGCACCTGGGATAGTTGGACAATAGTACCACCCTATCTTATCTCAGGGTCCTCTCCTAGTCAAGATTCATAAGCATATCTAGGGATGGATGGCCTTCAGTTAATGAGCAGCTGTTTCTTTGCAGTTACAGCGGACAAAAGTTTTTTGGTGATCTTAACAATGTTTCAGCCCTTAACCATTTCAGTATCTCACAACACTTTAAGGCAAAAATGAAGAAAGAGTTCCTGAAACATGTAGTGAAAAGATGAGTCTTGCAAACATGCAGAATTGGCATAAAGAGTGGGAAGAAAATAAACCCACTTATACTGTAAGAAAGTCATAAGGGAAAGGAATAGTAGATTCTTCAGTAGATTAGAAGGATGATATTAGCTAAGGATATCACTATATCTTTTTCAACTCACATGGATAAAACATCAAAGAGAAAAGACTAAATATATGAGATCAGCTTTTACAAAAGACAGGGAAGAGCTCCCAGTAATCAATGCAATTGCTAATAAAGTAGCCCAAACAAATGCATTTAGGCTTTTATTAAACATCAGCTTGTGTTTGCACATAGACAATATGGACAAAAGGATCCCTAGGTTAAGAATCTGGGATCTGCGGTAAAGGGAAATGGCTCCAGTGAGATATTCTGAGTCTCTTTCTATGGAGCAGTCATCTTCAAACTGTTTTGATCCAATATCCTTATCAGTAAAAAAATTGTTGAGCATGCTTGACCAAGCCTGGCCCCTTGGAGTCAGTTTTTGAATCTGCTAGGCTCTGAAGGATTTGCCTGATTTTCTGAGCTGATGCATACTCCTTGCTTCAGCTGGATGAAATCTAGGATGGGCTACTCTCTGCTGGAGACACCATAAGGCCTAGGGAGGCACTAGGGAACAAGACAAGTTAACTAGTAAGACTGATGTTTTCAGAGAAAATTCAGCTTTCAGTGCTTAGATGCCCACTACTTTAATTGATTATGAAAGCCCCCTGCATTTGTTAAGGGTGGATGTTTGATAAGAAGTATTTTCACTGTTCTTGGAGTCTATGGAGAAATGAAAATTATTTAGTGTAACAGATACAGTTTAGACACAAAAGTAACCATTTTTTGAAAGTAGTATTTCCATCTGGTTGTAAATGAGGTATCAAACCTTTCATTAGAATACTATTTGTGACCTAAATTATGAAATTGTGATCTGAGAAAGAATAGCAGCATTCTGTTGACTGTTAAAGGTTTGACAGTTTAGGATACAGAATGAAGAAATTTTTGGAAGCTGGAAATTCTTATCTCTGGTTCTAGTCTTAGAAGTGTATAATTCATAATTTTTCAATATGATTTGAAAAATGCACTACTTCATGGGTTTTTTTCTGTTTAATCAAAGTCATGTCTTTTTGAGTTGTGTGGTGGTATTTTTAATATTTAGCAATAACATGATTTCATTTTAACTGCCAGCTATGTGAAAAGTGCATCTAAATGATTTCAAGGAATCCCTTTTAGCTGTAGCAGTCAGTGAGATCAGCCTGTCAGGTAGTAGAATTTTACTTTCCAACATGTTTACATGCATAGACTTAAGGCAGAAGAGTATTTCCTTGTCTTTCCTGTGTGCCAGGGATCAGGAAGGATGTTCATACTTACTAAAAATTCTCAGTTGTCTGGAGTAAAGAAAGGAAATGGGCTCTGTATTTTTTTTTTTTTTTACTATATTTTATCACTATTGAGCAACATGTAACTCCAGGAAGATTAATGTAATCCATCACATTCATTCTCATGTTCTTTGGATTAACAAATTTAGCTAAAATCCAATTTCATAGTCCAATTTTATTTCAACTCCAGGAATTTGCAAGGTTATATATCTCTTTTAATCTTGTCATGGAATTTTACATTTTGAATTTTGATGGTAATACTAATTTTATTTTGGTGTTCACTATTGCGCTTTTTTTTTTTTTTTTTTTTTTTTTTTAAATACATACATACTGATATGCCAAGTATGATAGTATTCCTGACTGGGAGGATATAGTATACCTGTACTAGTCTGAGTCAAGCAATGATGTGGTTTAATGTGCACACATTTAGGATCCTAATTTTTGCATTTTATTATACTAGAAAATCATGGGCTCATTTTTATCTGAAGATTAATTTGTGTCAAGATCTAATTGGATTGAAATCAGAATTCAATTACAATGCACAAATAGCTTTAAATTTTTTTATTAGTTATCTATCCAGACTGTTGGTGGTAGTTTTACTTAAAGCTTAAGAAAATATTTTTTACTGAAAACTGAGTATTAAAAATCCACCTATACTTAGGGAAGGGAACAGATTGTTTCTGTTTGTTTATGTCTTTCAGTATTTTAAACTTAATTAATTTACATTCTCACACCTTATTTTTCTTAATGTTTTGTAAAATAACAATGTGCTTTCCTGGTTTTTCAGCTCCTAGTTGATTTCTCAGCTTTCAGTGCACAAGTCTTTGAACTGAACTAGTTTAATAAACCAAAATGTCTCCCTGTACTGAGAAAAACGACTCCTGTTGTCAAAATAAGGTTCTTGTTTTAACAAGCCATGAATCTAGAAGTTTGGGCCACGGGGTGTATAGATTTAGTGGTTTGATATAAAGTGCCAGCTGAGAATCTGTTCTACTTGATCTTTTCAAGTAGAATTTTAAACAGATTACTTAAAAAAAAAAACATCCAAAGAGAATATGCTTCTGCACTCCAGCTGCTCTGGTTTAGAGTCCAACATAAGTTTAAACTACCTATACTGGTATCTATTTATGATCTTGGACTCGATGGTCTTGGAGGTCTTTTCCAACCCAATCTATTCTATGATTCTATGATTCTATTTCTACATGTCCTCTGACAGCAGCAGTGGCTATTGACTGATGAAAGGAGCACGTACTGAGTAGGTTGCATGTATACATATTATTCTGAAAATAATGTAATCTCCATCACACTATTGCTGGAAGTTATGTGTTCATAATTTCATTATATTCTTTCTGTCTGATGAGCTAATTCTAGTTTGTTTCTTTCCCCTCCCTTGTAGAGCATGAGAATAGACTTAGGAAACCCATTGCACATTAAAACTCTTGATTTGGTAAAAAAATAATTAGAATTAGTGTGCAGGGATTAAGGTAATAAATGGTACAAATCCTGCAGACCCCTGACTTGTAAAACCAGCCCAGGACTGACCACTTCAGTGTCTCTTCAGCTATTCATAAAGAAGATTAAACTGGTTCTTACCAAGGGAGAGGGCCTGTTCAGGTTTTCTTAAAGTGCAGCCTGCATTCTTCTGTGCTATTCGTCACCTGCCAGGTCATCCTCTTGCATGGTCGTAAAACTGTTAACTGAATTTAGCTTTTTTTCCTGTCTGTTCATAAATCTGTACTGCCAAACAGTTAATAGCAGGACCCAGCAGTGAATAGCCATGGAGTAATCCCAGCAGATGGATGGCTGTCTCTCTGCTTCATAGTGAAATGTCTGTACTCCTGAACAAGGAGTGCCTGCATCGTACTGTGAGCCCCCTCTTCCTTCCTTCTGTGTTCCACTTTTGTCCAGAGATCCTTGCTGCTTCCAGGCTGGGTACCCCCAGTGAGTATGTAACACTGGTGTCCTTTTTTTTTTGCTCTTCCTTTTTTCCTCTTTGAATTCTCTGATTGAATGCCTGGAGCCCTTTTCAGTTAGCTATTCAGTCAGCTGCTTTCCCTTAAGTTTTTCCCCTAGGTGTGTTTAAAGAGTGATTTGAAGGAAATTAGGCTGGTGAGTCTTGTTCTTTTTATGATGAATAAATGCCTACCATTCACGAAAAAGTGTTCTCCCCTCTCTCCCCAGGGAAAAAGATTGCATCCTCAGCTATGATTCCTAGCAGAGGGCCCTTCGGAGAAGTCAAAAAGAGACAGGGAGCTTTCACCATCCTTCATAACGGAGTTGCTGAAGCCCTTTCTCCTGAACAGGAAAAAACTCTTTATGGCCTTTTTTTACTCTCGCCTGCGCTTGGAGCAAAGTTAGAGCTCTGCGCCTCTGCTCCCGATGAGAAGCGGGAGGGAGCTCTCCCTTTCCCTGCAGCGCCTCGGGGAGGGTTTCCACGCGGCAGCTCCCGAGGCTCCTCCTGCCGTTCTGCCGCTGGCCACGGGGCGGCGCCGCAACACCACGGTTGGCGCCGCGGGGTGTCCCCGGGAGCGCGGCGGGAAGGGGTGGGGGCTCTGCCCTCGGGGGAGCTCCGCGAACCCTGCCGAGAGCCGGCTGGGAGGCAGGGCTGGCGGAGGGAGCACCGCCAGCTGCTCATGGCTCAGCCGCTGGGCTTTGGCCGCTTCCTGGGACTGCGGTCCCACGGCTGCCCGCGCTTCCCCGCTCTGCTCCCTGCGGCGTCGAGCCCGGGCTAAGGGAATGCTGCGAGCTCCAGCTGCAGCCCTTCATTTGTACTGGGTTACTTACCCGGCGACCGAGAGGAGAGAAGCTGAATGGGATAGCGTGTCTTCCCCTCGGGAGTTTGTCACGTTGTCCCACACTGTACTCGGGCACTTCCCTCATCACCACCATCCCGCAGGATACTGCCACCTCCTGCCAGCCTCTTCTGCGCGTCTGTGTCGCCGTGCCGCATTTCAAAATTCCTCAGAAATCTGGAAGAACTTTTCAAAGTCACATCTTAAAACAATCTTCCTTTTCATCTGAGAATAGCAGACACTCAATGAAGGTCAATCCAGGCTTCCAAGGGATTGAAACAACTACACAAGTATTTCATGTCACTCATGGCACAGACTCATTGACTGGTTGCTGATACATGTCTGGCCTGTATCACTCCTGTAGCTCTACAGTTGAGAGAGCCTGATTCTGCACTGTGTCTTAATGTAACAGAACGTTTAAATGTTGGCTACTTTGGGGACCATTGCATGCTGAAATGTGCAGTGGAGACCTTTGAAAACCACTGTCTTGTAATTTCCTTCCATTGTATGTATGGCCAGTCTCTTCGCGAACGAAGAACCGGGGAAGGTCTTTCCACCTTCCAGCCTGCGCATTGGATTTTTTAGGTGAGACACAGTGTGCGCGGAACTGAGCCCACCCTTTAATCCTGAGGTTCATCTGCCGGGGCCAAGCACGCTTGGACGGTGGCAGCAAGGTCCTCAGGATGTAGATGGATTGCCTTTACGGGCTAACGAGCTCCATCTGCCCGGGGAGGGGCCCCGACCGGGACTCGAACCCGGGTCTCAGCGTTCACAGCGCTGTGCTTTAACCACTTCACCACCAGGGGCTCCCAATTTCCCTCCATTAAAGGCCACCAATTTGCTAAATAGAGTGCCTGCTGCCATCAGCTTAGTGTACAGTAGCCAGCTCAGTGGCGAGGCAGGAGGAGATACTGATGGATGGTCATGTTAGGCAAGGTGTCAAGGGAATCCTTGATTACAGTTTGATCCTTTAGCTGTGTAACAGAGGTAGGGAATTGATCAGGCCTTCACACTTGATGGAGGTTATCTAGAAGACAAGCTAACATAAAATGTATTGATAAAAAGTCTTTCTATTGCACAAAAAAATTTGGGGTGCTCAGGCTCCCCAGCTGATGCTCTGTCTCCAGTGACATTGACCAGAGGGTGCAGCTCAGAACATTGTGTTCCTGCTTGTGCTGATGAACAGGCTGAGCTCAGAGCCAGCCCAGTATACTCCTTGCCTCCTCAGACCTGAGCTGCTCCGTGAATCATGAGGGAGTATGGAGGCACTTAGGAACAAACACATCCCTGGACACTAGTGGAGAGCGTGAAAAATAGACGGCATGTTAGTGAGAAAGCAGCTTGTAATTGTGGGAGTTTCTGCACTGAAAAGCACGTACTCATGGGTACTTACAGAGAAGCTGACACTCAAGCAAGCTTGTGAGTGCCTTCCTGTACCTTGTCAAAGTAGCCCTGTCTGCTCTATGTCTTGCTTTCTGCCTCAGTGGAAGTTTTGGTTCCCAAACCCTTGCTGTACAGCCATATAGTCACAGATGGGCATGGAAATGCTGAGTATTCAGTTGCAAAAGAGTAGCAGAATTCCTTCATCTCTTGATGAAACTGTCAAAAGCTGCAGAGACTACAGAACTGAGAAGCAGGAAGGGCAGTTTGTGGCTTCAATCCTCGTACAGGAGCTATCTCATGACACCAGTTTTTGTAGTTTTGAGGGCCTCCCCTTAGATGAGTAAATTGAGAAACATGGTGAGAGGTTGGAGTCCAGAGTATAGGTCTCTATTCAAGGGATAAATCTCACAGGAAAATCTTTTGCTGCCTGGTGCATGAATCCTGATACCCTCCAGTCCTGTAGTATCTTCTCAGAGCACCCCAAAGTACTTAGCTATATTTTGAAATGTCTCACTGTCCTACAAGTTGGTTCAGAGTCTAAAGTCCTGACTGACTGATGGGGGCCCCAAGGCGTAGAACTGGATTACATGATTGTTACAAGGTCATACTAGTTTATCAGCTCCCATTTGCTGTCTTAAAACTTTAAAGGTTTTACAAAGCTTCAGAGCTTAAATCCCTTTTCAATTCTCTGGCTCTGTGATTTTTGCCTTTTTTTTTAATTAATCAATTTATTTATTTAATGTAAACCAATTAAATCTCTTCTGGGCAGGCTTCTCTGTAGAAGATCAGACTCATGATGGGAAGAGACTTCCAAAGCTGTACATGCTAGACAAAAATCCTGCTCAGTCGTGTGTAGTTTATTTAACCTCTGCAGAACCTGACACATGTGAAAAATATTTTTGCCCTATATCTGAAAAGAACAGTGTGCTTGTGTACCACATGAGGATCCATAGGCCTTTCTGGTCCATTGGTTACCATTAGTTACCACAAGTGAGTGTTAAACAACATTCAAAGGGAGAAAATCCTTTTAAATCAATGAATTATGGGTCTTAGGAAATCTCTGAATTACTGATACTAGTTTTTGTTCCATTTGGCCATTTCTTCACTATTTCAAGGACTGTGAGATCACCTGGAGAAGATTCATCCTGGATAGGGAGGACAGCTAGGAGGGCTGTAATTTCCTATTGCTATTGCTTGGTGGGGACTACATCACTACACACCTCCTCTTCTTCACTTTTCCAATTCCCAGCCATGCTGTGACTGCATCCTGCCCTGCCTTTGTATACCAAAAGTCAAAAAAGAACAGGGGAGTAATGGAAAATCTGATATGGAAGTCAGTTGCTAAAGAATAGGGATGTAATTAATGCCAGTCAACATAATTTTATGGAAACTAGGTCTTGTCAAACAAACTTGATCTCGATAACGTAATCTCAAAGAATGGATTGTTAAAGGCAATTGTATAGATGTGATGTACTTATACTTTCATAAAGCATTTGACTGAGTACTGCATGATAGTCTGGCTAAAATTTTAGTATTACACGATATCAGTAAAGTGCCTGTTAAATGGATTAGGAACTGGTTAGTGAAGAGAGCGCAAAGGCATCATTTGTGGGAAGTATCACTGAATGAGAGTGTGTCCAGGGGATTTGGCAAGAGCTGATATCAAGTTCACTCTATTCAACAGGTTTGCCCATGACTTGGAAGTAACTTTAAGCCATAGCTGAGTGTTAAGTTTTGCAATGTCAGAAGATAGGATAATAAATAATGAGAAAAAACTATAATATAAAGTGATTAGCATCACAAGGAAAGGTAATTATAACAAAATATGTATTAGCAGTCATGTTCACAGTAATACACTTGGGAACAAGTACTGTGTCTTTCAGTCCTCCATTCTGTAGCTTTTTATTGAAAAAAGCTATTGCATTCCTTAAAGTTGACCACATGATTAGGAAGTGGGAGTGATTTTTAAACTACATATAATACATTGACAGACTGCTAGCAGAATACAGCATGTAGCTTTAGTACAGAGTTTTCAAAGGAAGATAGAAAAACCAAAGAGAGCAAAGCAGAGGAACTGAGATGACTTGGAATGAAAAACAGAGCTCAATAATTTAGTTTTAAAAGCACTGAGAATGATAGTGCAGAAGTACCTTAATAGAGAAAAAAATGCCGAGTGCTCTTTTTTTCCCCACCAGGATCAGAGGACCCTTTCGTGACAACAGGAACCGAAATCTGGAAGCTAGAACAGTTTATATTAAAACTGATAGAGTAGTTTATATTAAAAATAAGATAGATTTCTTCCAATAGAAGAAAGGTCAAATACTGGAAAGACTAGCAAGGATGCTTTTTTTTTGTACATTCTCAGCATCTACCCAGTGACTTAACAAAAGAATTATTTTAACTCATTATTGTGCTCAAAATGTAATTTTGTAGTGTGAAATATAAAGGAGGCCATCCACATGATCTTCCTGCCCTTAGTTATGACTCTGTGAAGTGAACAAAATGCTAAATAGCTTCCTTTTGGCTAAGCGTCATCTTTGTCCTTGCATCATATGAGGTCATATGGAGCCCTGCTGAGTCTCACTGTGCCAGTATTCAAAAAGAACAAACCACATGACCAGATGATGTATTGTGTATATGTATACACTCTCTCTTTATATATGTCTATACCTTGCAAGAACCCATCTTTCTTCTTGTGCTCCCAAGACATGAGTGTGTTTATAGCCGTGAGAAAAAGCCTTTTGTTAACAGCTTATGCTGCATTTCCAACCTGCACCTTCAGTCAGCTTGCCAAGTCAGGCAGCCTGTTGTATTTCATTCTCATTTTCTGGCCCCTCAACTTACACCTAGAGCTCCTGACTTTGCTCAGTCCATTCTACACTAGATCCCTCTTCCTCAGCCTAGAATGTAGGTAGGGTATTTCTGGCCATCTCTACTGGAGGAGTCAATATGGGAAGCTGTGGAAAATGAAAAGGCCACTAAGGAAGTCTCAGTAGGGTGAAGTAAGAAAAAGCTCTGCTATGTCCCCTTTCTTTGCACCTATGAGTTTGCAGATCCAGGGGAGGGGAAATGTTGGAAAGAGGCCTTGACAAATATTAATGGACAAAGATGGGGAACAGCCAAGCAGCCAAAAGAAGATATGAGATAGAGGCAGCAGAAAGAACATTGTGAGGAGGCTGAGGGGAGGTCTTTTTAGTAAGGTTTCTTATTAGAAGATTTTAGGTGAATAAGCAAATTTTTTTGAAGCCAAAGGTACTGTTTTGAAAACTCAAAGGCTTATGTGTCCATCTCATGAGAGAACTGCAGCACCATCTTGTTTCTTTCTCATAATGGACATGGGTTTATGTCCTCTCCTCCTGTTTTGTGCTTCCAATGGAGCTGGATTCACTGAGCTAAGGCAACAATCCATCCTGTTGTAAATACTCGTGCTGCATTCCTGGCAGTACCCCTGCATTCCCACAGTGGTTGTGGCCAGGGTCAGTGACCCTTGCAACAGCTGTGTGTCCTTTACCCTTGCCTTCTTTCTCTGTAATGGCACTGCTGCTGATTTAATAGCATTAATGTTTAAGCCTTTCTCAGATCATTCTACTTCTATTGGCCCTCCTCTTTTATCTTAATTTGGCTGGAGAAATGGCAGCTTTTCTTGCTGCTTTGTAATGAACCTGCCTTGAGAAACTTTGCAGTTGGCAAGGAAAGCGATGTGTCTGTGGCAGAAAGCAAAGCCTGCCAGAGTCTCTGTGGACCTAGACTTTTTCTCAGATATGTTTCATTTTCCTCAAATGAAATTGCTTATTTTATGAGTTATATTTTTTCTGTTCCACGTGTGATTAAGTCAGCACTCTGTGAAGTTTCATCAGAGGAAAGAAAAATATCTGACTTGTAGGATAGACAATATCCAGGTGGTCAGGATTCTTATGTAGGATACTGCAAACATTTACTGTAGCAAATCTGAGTGGGACTTTTCCACAGGCTAGTGCTATAGCAGCTGTAGGACTGAGCCCTTGCCAAAGAAGCACTTACTAATTCACACAGAGTGAAAAAGTTCCAACAGGGGAGACTGTTCCCAGAAAAAGAAATTACACCATTCAAAGCATTTTGCTATGCTGGGGAAGAGCCAAGGTCAAGTTTCAGGTCCAGAAAAGTAGACCAGGAACTTGAGCCCAAATCCCTTCTATCCTATGTAGGTCTCTTTCTACGCACAGGCTTCAATGCAAATTAGGGAGCCTTCTCAAGGTTTCCTCAAGACAGTGAATTCCTGTAAAACATGTATATTCAACAAATTGAGTAATTCCCAACAAAGCTGGTTATGCCAAAGACAGAAATTTAAAAGCAAACCATAAGCAGTTCCATAGATTAGGTGCTGACAAGTAGGTAGAGTGGGAGATGTTAGGGTGATAATTAGACAGTTGATGAAGCATGGGCAGACTTGTGGTAACTGCTTAACTCATGTCTCTCTTCTGACTTTTTACAACTGTCTTCTGTGTTTGGGCTGCAGCATGTGGCAAATGAACAAATTTTCCTTGCCGTCATAGGAAAGATTGGCAGGTTGGCATCATTGCCTCCTGAATGCAGTGTATGCTTGTAAAATGCCACACTCGCTTTGCTTTGCCTGTTTCCTTTCTGTGTGTAGGAGTAGAATGCAGCTGTGTTTTGATGTGTGGTCCTTTCATGTGCCGACATGAACTTTGGGATTTTGGCCTGTATGGAAACAAGTCCTGCCATTACATTTGCTCTACTTTTCCTGTAGAGACATTGTTTTTGAGCAGTTCCTAGGACCGTTTGTTTCAGATCCATGGCTGCTTCCCCTCTCTGCCCACCTGGACCAGGGTTGCTAATCAGTGTTATCAAAAGATATCTGAGTAGACCTTTAATTTACCACTATACGCTTCCTAGAATTACTGTTGTGCTTGCTTTTAACTGGAAGGATTTGTTTCTTCCAGATACTTGGTATTGCTTCATGTAATGCAAGGTCACTTCTACAACACTGGTTTTCATCCAGCTCCTCTACTTGCTTGTAAAGCATTATTGAATGTTTGGGCTTTGGAGTGAGTTAGTCCCCGTCTACTGCCAGTGGACATCTGGATCAGAGTCATGGCTGGCACTGACCAACCCCCTTGACAGTAGTCTTGGCAAAGAACTCAGGGCTTTGAACAGACCATTAGATAATTAGAATCTACTGCAGTGACTTACAATCAAAGACCCTAAAGAAACAGATGCAGGAGGTCCTCTTGCAATCCTAGAAGTAATAACTCCAAAGGAGTAAAATTAGTTCTGAAAATGTTTCCTTTTCTCTGACCCCTGAGTGTGTTGTAAGGTTCTGCTGAGTTTCCTGATCAACTGCTCTGTAGTCCTGGTGGGACATGCAAACCAGGAGGTTTATAGGAGATAGGCTCGGATCTTTCTAGGGCTTGTTCATCATATAATGGTTAAATGTTTCTCCTGCACAGTCTTCTTTTGCTAGCTGAGGAATCAGAGAGAGTATAGCTGTAAAGTTTAAGCTGAAATTTAAGATCTCTTATTTCTGTTCTTCAGGTTGAGCACAAAGAAGTGGAGAGTTTTATGTCTGAAAATCTGACACTGAAGTTGTTCTTCTAGGGAAACAAAGGGGGTAGGAATTGATCATAGCACTTGCATTCAACCTTTTCAATTTTGCCAATATTTTTAGTGAGCAACAGCAACCTTTTCCATTTCCCTTCTTCTCTTTTTCTCTCCTGAGCAAGTGAACAAGCTGCGCCTACAGACATACAGCATTTTGAAACTAACACTGTAAAGCGAAGCTGGATTTTCTTTAAATATTTCCTCTTAGTGAAGACATTCCTAAACTAGAGGTGTTTGTGTCTGTTTGCTGCTCATCTGGTAAATTGTGATGAAATATAAAGTCACTGGTCATCAACAGGCTGTCAGAATAGCCCTGAATGATGCTTTGGTGTGGAGTACCTTAAAAATCTTATCAAAATCAGAGTGTGTTTGCCTGTGCTGTGTTAGCACCATTTCACAGGCCAGAATTGGTTTGAACAAACTAAGCATCTTATTATTACTGTTTGGTAACATGCAGAAAAGCTAATCCAGACGGAGACCTGACTAACAGGCCCAAAACTGATTTGGAAGCAAAGGTCAGGACACTCGTGTGAATTATGAATTGAGAAATGAATGATAAATGTTAAAAACAAGAACCTTCTTTGCTTCACAGTGCATAATCAGCACTTGCTAGAGATGGTTTTGACAAAGTTGTCTGGTCAAGGCTCTCCAAGGAGATTTTTGTTCAAGCAAGAGCTTCTGACAACTGGGGGGAACCTGACTGTTCCTCAGCTTGGTAATACACATGCTGCCTGAGGGTGCAGAGGGAGGACTGGCTATGGGATTTGAGTTCTTGCTGGCAGAAGTGTCATTAAATCCCTCTTGTATCCAAAGTATACTTTAGGAACTTGTCGTGCTTTTGCTCTGGGTCAATTTGCTCTCACACCCTCCACACAATTACTATAAGCTGGGAGAAGGTTCATGCAGACAAAAGAGACTTGATTGGGGAAATAATATTAACATTTATTACTAGCAAGCTAAAACTAAAGAACTTTATTTACAATAATTCTAATTAGGTAAAAGTACTATATATTTACAGAAATACCTCTCCCTCCTTTTATCAGTCCAGGAGGAGAACCAGTCTCTTTCTCCATTCTTGGAGCTCCAGGTCTTTTCAATAGCTCTGCAGCACTCTAAAGCTCTTCTTCTGTTATCTCAGGATGACAACTCCTTCTCGTTGCAGCTGGAACTCTCTCTCTCTTTGTCGGCCTCAAGGCTGGGCCTACCCCCTCCTGGGCTAAGACCGGAGGCTGGAGGGTAACCCAGGCCCTGAAGGTCTTCTCTTCCATGGACTGCAAGGGGACGCTTGCCTACCATGGATCTTCACCACAGAGTCACAGGGGATAATGGCTTTTGAGTCCACTCCTGTTTCCTGTGGGGGTCCCTCCCCACAGGAGAACAGTCCTTGATAGACCTCTCTGACATGGGTCTAGCATGGATCCCTCACTTGGATCCCAGCATCTTACCTGGTCCATTCTCGCTGCAGCATAAGTCTCTCTCTCAGGGCCACAAATCTTCAGCAGCATGGATCCCACCCTCGGATCCCAACATCTTACCTGAGCCATTCTCTCTCCGGTGTAAGTCTCTCTATGGCCTACAAGCCTCCAGCAGGACTCTGTTTCATTTCAGGTTTCTCATGAAGTCTCAGTTTTCCTCGTGCATCCACAAGCTCCTTTATGAGCTGCATGGAGGTCTCCTCATCCCAACAGTCTTCCACAGGTGGCAGGGATTTATTTTTCAATCTTTTCCCTGCTGAAGGCAGAGAGAGAGAGCGCGAGAGAGGGGGGAGAAGCAGGCCCCCCTCTTCGAACTTCTCTCTCTTCCTGCTGCCAGCTTCAACCTTGGAGGTCCCTTATCTCTCTGCCAGATTCCTTCTGCAGCACGTCTTGTCCAAGCTCTTCTCTAACCGCTTTTTTTTCCCCTCTATTCTCCTATAGGAGAGAAGGGGGGCTTTCGTGCCACACCTGCCTTCAGCCCAGGGCCGAGGGAGGAGGGAGGCCTGGCCCCCACCTGGGGCCTGCCGCCTCTCCTACATGGCTCCCAATTTCAACTGTGCCACTACCTTCTCTTCCTTTTTCTTAAATATGTAATTAACAAAGGCGTTACTAAGCTTTTGATTGGCCTTTTTCTCTGTAAATCCACCTAGAAAAACCATCCTCAGCCCCAGGGGCTGGCTGGTGGGCAAAACCACGACAGAACTCGATTCAACCCTTCACCAAAAAGGGAAAATAATTTCTTGGTACATTTTTTGCCCAGGGACAATAAAATTAATTTTATACTTTCATTTTAAAGAAAACTTTCATTGTTTTCCTCATGCTGTCATCTCTGTCAACAAGTAGGTCTGGCCATGAGATGCCATTTACACTATTTAGATCCTTCTGTCTAGAAGGTTGTTCTTGCTGGAAGACTATATTGTAAGAAGACTATATTGTAACCTGCTTGTGTTTGAAGAAGAGAAATTTACTTTAAAATGTGAGAAACAGTACCATCTGAAGTATGGCTCTAAAACACTGTTGTTCAGAAAAGAAGGATTTGACAATGAAAAACTTTTTTTCCTACTATGAATTAGTGTGCCAGCAATCCCTAGCAATGTGACTATTGAAGCAGGCATTGGCTAGGAAAATAGAATAGCACTTTGTCACTATGGTTGCACTGCTTTTCAAGAGGGTTAAGAAGAAGATGGTAATTAGCATCTGTTCAATTCTGTGGAAGTGGGCATTTCAAACATTGCTTATTTGTTCCCTTCATCAATTGAAACACACTTTGTGTTTTGCTGACACCAGGTGTACCATACATTCTGGTAGCTCTTGGTCATTCCTCCAAGCATGGAGTATGTGTGATTATTTTTTTATTTCATCGTATTGCCTTTCAGCCCCCAGACTCCAAATACTTGTGCTTTTCTACATGGTTTTCTAGAAATGCTCTTTCCAAACTTCTTTATGAGGCCTCTTTGGATGTTTGTGAGCATTCTCAATACTCATGTCTTCTTATGAAGGCATTGATGTAGGATGTTGGAAGTTCTACAAGGAAGTGGCAATAATGAGTCAGCTGCAGTTTATTATTACTCCAGATCTTCTATGTGTTCCTTATTCTTCCTCTCCATCATTTTATATATGTTCATGACCATATTAATGGGGTACTGCTGGCTTGAGGAATTGTGCTTCATCTTGGAGAAAGATTGCACCTTTGCCTGTTTCACTGACAGAACTAAAAATGTGGGCAATGTAAATAAAGCATAATGTACAATACAAGATTATTAATTAATAATGAAGCTCTTTCTTAGCTGCTTCAGCACTCTTTTCCTTGGCTTTTCACAGAATCACAGAATATACTAAGCTGCAAGGGATCCACGAGGATCATCGAGTCCAACTCCTGGCCCTGCACAGGACCATTGCAAGAGTCACACCATGTGCCTGAGAATGTTGTCCAAACGCTTCTTGAACTCTGTCAGACTTGGTGCTGTGACCACTTTCCTGAGAAGTCTGATCCAGTGCCCAACCATTCTCTGGGTGAAGAACTCCTTTCTAATATCCAGCCTAAATCTCCCCTGAAAAAACTTCAGGGCATTCTCTTGGGTTTTTTTACTGGTCACCACAGAGATCAGTGCCTGCCCCTCCTCTTCCCCTCATGAGGAAGTTGTAGACTGCGATGAGGTCTCCCCTCAGTCTTCTCCAGGTTGAACAGACCAAGTGCCCTCAGCCACTCCTCATATGGCTTCACCTCAAGGCCGTTCACCATCTTCATTGTCCTCCTTTGTACACTCTATAATAGCCTCATATCTTTCTAATATTGTAGAGACCAAAACTGCCACAATACTCAAGGTGAGGCCGCACCAGTGCAGAGCAGAGCGGGACAGTCCCCTCCCTCGACTGGCTGGTGATGCTTTGACTGATGCCCCATCGGATATGGTTGCCCTTCTGTCTGCCAGGGCACTGCTGACTCATATTCAACTAGCCACTGACCAGGACCCCCAGATCCCTTTCAGCTGCACTGCTTTCCAACCTCTCATTCCTCAGTCTGTTCATACATCAGGCACCAGTGGTTACAAAATAATGCTGCCAGTCATAACCTCACCAAACCCTTTCTGAATTCAGCCTAAAGCCAGCTAAGAAAGGATGTTTTAAGGCTACGAATGTTCTTGTGCTTTCTTCTCCTGCCACTCTCATCTTCCCTGGCTAGCCACCTTAAGCAGCCATTTCTAAACTTATTTCTCCCTTGCTGAGCTCCTGTTGGATCCCTCTCTTTCTCTTGTTTTTATCTCACTACCCTCATGCTGTCACTTTAGTGTAGTGCCATGTAGAGGTTTCTTTTGCTTTTTGGAGCCTTGCTTGTAGTGGTTTTGAGTCTAGACCTTCCTTGGTGACCAGGTTGTAACCAAGGACCATGTTCCCAGTATTCCATAAGATTTTTACGTAAGCAAGAATATAAATAAGAAGAGAGAGGAAGTTCTTGCTCTCTTTCTTCCGGCGGACCGAAGACGAAGGTTCTTTGCTGTTG
Source organism: Empidonax traillii (assembly GCF_003031625.1). Classification (NCBI taxonomy): domain Eukaryota; kingdom Metazoa; phylum Chordata; class Aves; order Passeriformes; family Tyrannidae; genus Empidonax; species Empidonax traillii. The sequence continues at coordinate 213,633 of NW_020955325.1, read as the reverse complement.
CTCTGCCCGGGCGAGGAGTGAGGCCTGGTGCGCCTACTTGGCCTTGAGAGGCAGGTACTGCTGGTGGTTGTTTGGTGCGGTTTGCTGTTCTCTTGAGGGAAGTATTTGCTTTTTATCCTTTTTTCCCTTTTCCCTTTTTGGGGGGTTCCCTGTGGGTGTTAGATTGTATATAATTCTATTTATATATATAAATGTGTTTCACTTGAAATTCAGTTTGGTTCGGGTTCTTTTGATTTTTTGTGATCTTTTCTGTCTTCTGTGAGAGAGAGGGAGGGAGGGAGGGAGGGAGAAGGTTTTGTCCCTGTGGTCTGGGCACTTGGCTAGGAGCCAAGTCCAACCTGGGACATGCAGCCTTTTAAAGGCAGTGGCCTACAAATCATATATTGCAAGGCATCTTCCTCAGTTTTGTTTTGTTAACCCCACAACCTCTGGTGTGCTCTCAACTTTATGCACAGATCACAAATGATACACTAAAGATACAAAAGATTGGGCTGGTCTTGAAATGTTCTATCTACGTGGTTCTATCCACATGGTTGTTTTCTCCCCACTTCTTTTTAATTGTAGTGGTTCTTTGTGCCTGAAAAATGTTTATTTACAGCATCACCTCTCCCTGTTTGACGTCTAACTGTTTAGGCAGTAGTTCGTAGTGCAATTTTTTATCTGCATCAGTCCTGAGCTACATTTATTTCCTTTGCTGATGGTTTTGACTGATAAAGAAACTGCTGATGGATTTCTGCAGGGAAGACTTCCCACTCCACATAATCACCTTCCCAAATGAATATCACTTTTGTTGTTACAATGCCCTGCGATAGAGGCATTATTTTTACTTTAATTGGTGGCTTATAACAAGGGAGTTAAGCAGGTTTCAGGGCTGTAGTGTAAGCAGGTATCCGAGTGATAGAAATCCAATGACAAACTCCAATTGTCGGTGAGTTCTCAGGGAAAAGTCACTGTTGGCGTAACTTCTCTTCAGCACTCAGAGGACTGCAGTGACAGATCTTGCCAGATTTCAGGATTTTAGTTTAGAGAAAATATGATAGTAAATTTAGGACAGGTGTCTCTAAATCAGCCAAGCAAGACAGAGGAGTTCATGGTGCTTGCCTGGAGTCACAAAGAAAGTCAGTACTGGAGATGGAGTATTGTGACTGCAGGCTTTTGCTTAGGTTGTGTGTCTCCAGTATAGAGAGGTATAATCTGTCCAGCTTTGTCTCCCTGGGACAGTGACTAGCAAATGCTTCAGAGTTGTCAACGAACTGTTAATGAGAATCTCTAACTAGGCAAAATCTATACCATCCTATGTAAACTAACTGCAAGCTGAAAGATACTGTATTGTTATCTCTATTTTATTGCACCATTAAAGGGATTAAAATATTTATTATTCTAACACACCTGATCCCCTGAAATTCTACCGAGCATTTGAATAACATCATTCTTTGTGCATTTAGAATATTTTTCTCACATGGATCTTGCTGATTTCCCCTTATTCTTGATTCTCTCTGCTGTTTGCCACATATCAATTCAAGACCTAGCCCCATCTCTGACTGTAGCTATTCGTTATCAGCTCCTTTCCCTTTACCACTTCCATTTGTAATTTAAACACCCTAATTTAATAGGTTTGTCTCATTATTTTGATTAATCATATTAACTCATATTAATTAAGAGATGGATTTAGGTAATGACAGAGGTTAATGGAGTCAGTTTTCACTTTCCCCTGGTTTTTCAGGGAAGGGGGGCAACAGGGGTAGGAGGAGAAAATAAAAAGAGAGACTAGAAAGAGTGAAAAAGAGAAACTGTTGGGGGGGAAATCTCAGTTAGCAATCAGAAATTCCCTGCTAATTGAATGTCTGATTTTATTAATGATGAAATTTATAAAGGTCCTTAAGAAAAGAAAAGAATTTAGCCAGTTCAGCAGTTAAGTGTGAATATTAACTAACTCCAAGATAAAAGTTAAAATATCCATTTTCTTTTCTTTTCTCTAGTTCTTTAAATAAAGCTCTCTTTGACACTTCATCCCATTAGAGCTTTAGCTTACTTTGCCATTCATTGCTAAATGGCTGGAGATTGTAGAGAGAATGTAATGCCCTGTATGGTTTAAGAAATGCTGACCCTGGAGGGCAGGAAGTTAATACGTGGATCACTTCAGTGCTTAGTTTCATTGATGATGCTCTCTGATGATGCTTTGGTAAGTGGAAGAAGGATTCCAGCTCTGACCTACATTCTGCCTCTACTCTATCACACTTGTTCCCCTGAGGCTCAAGAAAACACAAACCACAAACAGAGTGTCAGATTCAGAATGAACTTTGTGTTGGTGCCGTGGGCTGCATTTCCATCTCCCCAAAGGCATGGGGAATCCTTTGCTTATCCAAGGCCCTCCATGACAGTCTCATGGTTATTACTCCTGGGCATCCTCAGCAGCAGGCTGCTCCTAATTTGCCTCTTTCCTATTGGCACCAATATTGTGGTATATAAGCACAGAATCCCATTTGAGGAGAGGAACTCCTTATAGCCCTACTGCCCTCGTGCAAATGACAGCATGAGGGCAAGTCAGTGGAAAGATCTTTCATCCCATGCTCCATGACACTTCAACTGACCTGCTTCAATGAACATTTGAACAGAAAGTAATTTACGAGCTGAATCTAGTTGGTAGTGAAGCATGGGGTACCTGTGCAAGACGCCAGAGTAACCTGTTCTCCTTACCAGAAGAGAACAGTTCTGTGACAATGGTAACGTTCCAACAATAATATTTTTGTTACAATGGCAACAAGGCATACAAAATTTAGAGAGGCAACGTTACAGGAAGAAAAACTATTATGTAAACCCTAAATTAACGAATATGAGTAAAGACTTCATATAAATTGTCACAAATCTAAATCAACATCAATTAGAGCAAGAAAGTTGTTTTGTGAACAAACTGTTACCAAAAAATATTTAATTTCATGGAAGCTGACATCCTTGTATACATTCTTCCAGTAAATGTTGGTGTTGAAATGTAGTACTCACAGGTGACTTGTGAAAGATATCCAGTAAAGTTTGTAAGACCATGATCTAATTTCAAGTGTAGTATACTATCAGCCCAAAGGTTATATGGCAATAAATTACAAAGCAAAGCACCAAGAATGTGGTGAACATTTCCTGTGAGGTATTTGGGGAAATATTCTGTAAGTCTGTAGTCATTGTATTTGTGTTAAATCAGTAGAATATGTTGTAAGTGGAAGGGCACACAGTACCTCTTGAGTATCCAGATTTTACATCTGTGGGACAGTCCCTTGCTCTCAGCTACTTTAAACTACAGTTTGCAATGTAGACAGTCTCATGTGAATTTTTAATTTTGTCCATATGGAGTGCTTATACCTAACTTGACTGCTACTCAGAAAAATTCTAATATATATTCCAGAAGTTGATTATATTTTTGTGATCTATCGTTAAAATTGCTGAAGTCCAAAATAGAATTTTTCCACAATCAACATATCAGAGTGGATGAATGAAAAAAAATTCAGTTCAAAAGGCACTAGAGCAGTTGAAATCTAATAGACTAAAGATTTATTGACCTTTTTTGTGACTTTGATGAAAACATCAAAAATCAATTTTGCTTTATCAGTGATGTTTCAAAACAGGTAAAAATATACCACATCTCAAGATTGTTGGCAACTCGGGAATGTTGACAGTCTGGTTCTATGATGTCAGAAAACACTATAAAATTAACATTCTTTTTGTTGTTATTTTGTTTCATCTTTACTTAACATAAGTGTAAGTCAGTGAGGGAATGATTGCTGTGCAAAATGACAGGTGACCTGAACAGTGCAGAACCATGACCTTGAAAGATCCAGTTGGTATTCCAAATTTAGAATCTTTTGGCTTGCATATAGAAGTATAAGCATGTAAGACTTGGATTTGAAAAGTACAAGATGCAGAAGAGAGAGAATTTTGGGCATGTAACATTAAGGGACTTCAGAAACAGATGACTGGAAGCGTCTAAATGCAGCCTGACATTATGAAATGACCCAGCGATACTTCACTGAATTGGGAATTAGAACAATACAACTGGCAGCATGTTTTTGTTCAGAGAGCTAAGGTCTTGTTCAAGCAGGGAAAGCCTCTCAGGCAGACTTTGTCTCTGTGGAGTATCTCTTCATGGTTACCAACCCATCACAGCTCCCTCTCTACCTAGGAGTATTTCTAAAACTCCAGTCTGAAATTTTGCTTTCCCTTGAAGAATTCTTATTTTATTAAAAGCATCCAAAGCTTTTATCTCTTCAGAGAAGCTTGAAACAGTAGAATAATAATAGCTCAGAAAACGTAAAACCCTGACAGGAAAATTCAATACATATGTGTGTATATATATATATATATATATAAATTTCAACAGACTTCATGATGTTTTAAGACATTTAAGGGATTATTTTGGAACAGACTCAAAATTAATCAGTGATGTCACAGAATATGCCAAGCTGGAAGGGATCCACAAGGATCATCAAGTCCTGCTCCTGGCCCTGCACAGGCCCTGCACATCCTCAAGAGTCACAGCATGTGCCTGAGAGTATCATCCAAACACTTCTTGAACTCTGTCAGGCTTGGTGCTGTGACCACTTCCCTGGGGAGTCTGTTCCAGTGCCCAACCACGCTCTGGGTGAAGAATCCCATTCTAATATTCAACCTAAACCTTTCCTGACATAACTTCAGGCCATTCCCTCAGGCCCTGTCACTGGTCACCCCAGAGCAGAGATCAGTTGTAGACTGCAGTGAGGTCTCCCCTCAGTCTCCTCTTCTCCAGCTGAATAGACCAAGTACCCTCAGCCACTCCTCATATGGCTTCCCCTCAAGGCCCTTCAGCATCTTCATTGTCCTCCTTTTTACACTCTCTAATAGCCTTATATCTTTCTTATATTACAGAGACCAAAACTGCACACAGTATTGAAGGTGAGGCCGCCTTGGTGCAGAGTAGAGCAGTGAAGGTTCAGATGGATAGAGAACACCAGATACAGTATTTTCATTGTGAAACTGGGAGGACTAGACTGCTCCTTTTTTGAGATTTCTAGTGGATACTGTTTGAATTAATATGTGTCTAAAGGGCAAATTTGAATAAAAAACTTGCCTTTAAAGGTTATGATTTCTTTTCAGACTTCATGACTTAAGTCTGAGGTACAGATTTTTATTTTTTTTTAATTATCAGTAGGTATATGGGAGATTTGCATACTTCAAGAAAGTATTAAATAGGCAAAAGCAGATTATAATGCTGGACTCTGTCTAAAAACAAAGGCAAAAAAAAACAGCACTGAAAAATTGTGTAGATAGGATATTTTTCATAAAAAAACTATGGCAGTTTAATTCTGATTTTACTTGTGTTGAATTTACACCAGATGAAAGTCAATGGAATTGCTGCACAGTGTACAGTAGCACGAGGTTAGAACCAAGTCCTGTATCATAAAATATTACATGTAAGTGTATACATGCTTCTTTGTGGGTGCACTGTATCTCTTTGTCTATGCATATTCAAGTGTATATATTTCACAGCTGTTGTCTGCATAATTCACTTCCAAACCCAGCATGCGTTGATTTTCATAACTTTTTGTTCTATTACAATATTAATGGGACTATCAATGGGAAAGGACAAGAGAAGCATTTTTAATGTTTATCTGACAGTTGCAAATTTCACTTGAGGTTGTTTACTGGGATCTGATTGTTGGCAAAGAGGAGTAGGAAAGGCAGCAAGATGAATGGGATCACAGGAAGAAGAGATGTATTTATGGGTCCTCTTAGCACCATCTAAGAGTAATAAAAAGTCCTGTCTTACCCCTCCTTTACTAAGTCTTAAGTTTTAAACAGCAAAAAATGAGGGATTATTTTAATTAACTTCTATATAATCCAGGTGGCCTGGTTTCACAAAGTGAAACACATTGTATTTAGATATGTGAAAAAATGGGTGAAGGTCTCAGTTTGTATGTTTATTCTCATCCAATATATTTTCCCTAGTGGGAAAAATGCCTGCAAGTAAGAGAGAGTTTGTGGACTTGTGGATGAACCTGCAATGTGATGTCAAACTGTATACCAAATTACTGTCAGAGCTTGTCTTTATCGACCTTCAGTTCTTGGGCTATCCTACAAGATGCTTATTTTTTATGGGGAGAGCTGACTCTTTTCCCACTTTTGCCCTGCACTTTTACAGACCCTGTGTTTTACAGATCTGGGCATTGCACCTCCAAATTTTCTGCATTGCAACTGTCATCTCAGACAAAAAAAAAAAGGCCCCAAGACAACAAAACCAACAATCTTGGAATTCTTTTTGTATTTTATTTTATGCTTTAAAATGTTTAAGTATCAGTTTTTCAAGTAAAAATGCAGAGAGCCTAACTTTTCACCAACCAATGTTTAAGAACAGAGTAAAAAAATTAAAGACTATAGATAACACAAAAATTGTAGAATGGTAGCCTAGGAGTGTTGTGCTCAGCTCTGGTCACCCCTGTCACAGACTACTGCAGAAATAGAAAAATTTCAGAGCTATGTAGCAGACTGAGTTGTTTGGAAAAACAGGCTATTTCATTCGAAGGTAAATCTTTGGAGAAGACCATGAAAGTATGGTATGGTGGAAAAGTTTATTTGTCATGCCAAATGAAATCCAGTTTAACTAGTTGTGTAGACTTGAACCTTTAAATTCTTCTTCCTAGAAATTACAGCTCATATATTTTTTTTTTTTTCCTGTTCTTCTATTCTTCTGATCTATTTTGCTGGATTATGTCTCCTTTGATGCACTGCTCCACTGAGAATCTTTGGGGGGACTTAGACCACCACAACAGAGCACTGTGGCAGATCTTTTTTTTTTTTTTCAAACAAAAAATATGATGTTTTCTCAGGAAGCAGAAACATTCCCCAAAATTGTAAATATGTCAAAGGTAATTAATTTAGAGGAAGGCTTGCAAGAACTTTCAGTTGTCAGTATGTAAAATATTAATTGTCATAGTACATGAATTCTTATTGTGCTTTGAAATATCAAAGAGCAAAAAATAAATGTGGAAAAGGACAGATAAAAAACCCTTGGAAACAAAACCAAACAGCTATACAAAATGGGGTTCTCAGCTGTAATGGATGGCTTCTACCATTTGCTGTCTTTTGGCAAAGCAGTTCTCAGCCGTAGCTAGACTACTTCGTCCTGCACTGAAAATACTGTGATAGAAACACATGTATCACAGATAGGGCACAGAAAACTCAGCTTGGATGGGGAATGAGGGAATTTGACACTGAACCAATCACCCAAAACAGTGACCTACCCGAGATGATGATGTGAGCCTGCCTGATCTGTGAGCATTTGGGCTGGGTTGTTTTGGTAGGGACTTTTTTTTCTCGCGTAAGGTCCTGCCTTTCCTGAATCCCTCTCTTCCCCATTCTGTGAGCTGGGGAGAGCTGTGCAGATGGACAGCATATAGCCATACACGTAGTCCAGCGGCTTTGAAAACTGTCTTGTGGGAATAAGGGAGGAGGGAAGAAAATGCTTCACTGCTGCTTGTGACAGAGATCCCAGAGACACAGAGACATTGGTGGAGTCCACACACTGTTTATCAACTACCGGGACTAATTTCTGTTCAGTGATAGGTTTGGGTTAATTACAGTTAGGTTCCTTTCACTACATAGGTTAATTACAGCTGTGTTGTCGTTTCCCCCAAAAGAACGGTCTCTTTCCTACCTGCAAAATTGAAATTCGAACTGGGACTGAGGCAGTCTGGGCAAGTGCTTTGTTGAAAAGCCAGTGGAGCATCAACCAATGGAGCACGTCTTCATTGCCAAAGGCTTCCCCGGCACTATCAAATCAATCTAGTTTAACTGTGTCCCTATTCAGAGATCCTTCCATGCACAGTACACAGCAGGCAGTACTGGCTTAGCTATTTGCTTACCTCTGGGCTACATGTGCAACTCTCTCTACAGTGCCTCTCGTGCTTGCCTGCCTTGAGGGCTGGAGCCTCCTTATTTGGAACTGCTAAAGGAGGATTTAGCCAGTACATGGCTCTGCTTAGTTTGCTTTGTTTTGGAGTGTTATGTGTGACAGAAAACTGGTGTGACAGAACTAAATGTGAGGTGACCTGAGGACAGAAATACCAGAAGAGCTGGTAATTCCAGTGGTCTGCACAGGTTTTAGGGGAAAGCAAATATCTCTACTGGTGATGAGGTGGGTGTAGCACCAAATGAGTTGTTTCCCCGGGGTGATACTGACTGACGGTATTATTTATGTCCTGAAAGTAAGTGCTGATTAACATAGGTTGGCTGGTGGATGAAACTGGAAGGACACCAATAGTATAACCCCATGAAAATGTATCTTAGCAGCGTACCAAGGTGCACGCCATGTGTGCACCAAGGCTAGAGCTTATTCTGTGGCTCAGGAGACTGGGGACAGACTCTGTAGTTTCTGCTTCTCCTGCTTCTTAAAACATCCCTTTAGCAATGAGTATTGATGTGCAATAGGCTCTGCTGAGCGTGCTGGCAGCAGTGATTTTCAGCTGAGTGACATGATCACAGATGGCACCTATTCTTGCTCCATGCTTATCCTAGAAACTCATTTTACAGGATCATCTCAAAATGCTGAGAACAACTATGTTGTTAATGCAGAAATACTATTATAGTGCCATCATAGGTGTCTGTGATGCTGAAAGTAACATGCCATCTGCTTGTGTGAAACTCTGCTCTAAGACAACCTGCTTCCATCTCTAGGTCTTATGCTGAAGTAAAAAAGGTGTTTGCTGTATTTCTTCTCTCTTTCCAAGTGAATGTCTTACAGCTGTATCCAGCTCTTCTCAGAATGACCTTTCATAAGATGCAGTGTGGAAATTTGAGAGTTATGTTTAATATATTTATGATTATCTTTCATAATTGTTCATAAAATGCTTTGCAGGCATTTACAGTGTATTTTCAGATCCTAATCCTAAAATTAGAAAGAATTATGTCTAACTTGAAGGAAGAAAAGGAAAGGTAAAAGGCAGCAAAGGCTTTTTCTCAGGTCTGCAGATAGAGCTACTGGGCATTGACATCTCAAGTCTGATGCCTGTTTTTGTGCCCTAAAATATGACTGTATATGCTAATAGATGGGGGAATCACTGACTAATAACTTTGCTATGCTGGGCAGTAATAAAGGAAGTCTCATCTGTACTTACTGGGAGGACAGCACTGGAGAGATGTATGTGCATGATGGGAAATGGGTGGTCAACTGCGAGACCTTCAAAGTTGTACAAGCTAGTGAATAAGTCTCTAGGTTTCACTTGGTGCTATATGAAGATCAGAAGAAGGAAACACTCTCAAGTACCAAGTTGAATTTAGCAGTAGAATTTATTCTTACTGGATGTTGTGGCCGACCAAGAACATGACCAAGAAAATGATATTAGGTATTCAAGTTCATTGATGACTAATAAATGGAGTGGTTTTCATAGAATCACAGAATATGCTGAGTTCAAAGGGATCCATGAGGATCATCAAGTGCGACTCCTGGCCCTGGACAAGATAATCCAAGAATCACAGAAAGTGCCTGAGAGCATTGTCCAGATGCTTTTGGACTCAGACAGTCTTGGTGCTGTGACCACTTCCCTGGGCAGGCTGTTCCATGCTCAGCCACCCTCTGGATGAAAAACTTTTTCCTGGTATGAAACCTAAACCTCCCCTGACTCAGCTTCATGATGTTTCCTTAAATCCTGTTAATGGTCACTAGAATGAAGAGATTAGTACCTGCCCCTCCACTTCCCCTCATGAGGATGCTGAAGATCACAATGAGGTCTCCCCTCAGTCTCCTCTTCTCTAGGATGAACAATCCAAGTGACCTCAGCTACTCCTCGTAAGGCTTCCCCTCCATACCCTTCACCATCTTCTTTGCCCTCCTTTGGATGCTTTCTAGTAGCTTAATGTCTTTTCTATATTGTGGTGCCCAAAACTGCACACGATATTCCAGGTGAGACCACCCCAGTGCAGAGCAGACAGGAACAATCCCTCCTCTTGACTGGTTGGCAATGCTCTGCCTAATGCACCAGGGCAGACTTATCAACTTCTCAAAGGTCTGGCTGATAGAAGAGTAGGTGGACTCCTTCCCAAGCACATGGCACTACCTGTTGGTGAGACAGGATATTTGGTGAGATGGACCTTTAGTCTGCTCGTATGTACTTGATAATGTGCTTGTTATAGCACATTGTGCTATAACAATCAATGTAAACTTTAATCTTGAGAATGATGGATAGTTAGGAATCTTAAAAGCTATGACAAGGTCCTACAGCAGGTCTTCTGCTTCAATATTCCTTGCACTGTCCTTGCAGCACTATGTGCAAAAGCCCAGTTTTCTACATTCTAACAGGTTGATGAGTATCAGGGCCTACATAAGGATCACAGATGCTGCTCTCAGAATTGGCTGTAGAGACTTGATCAACCTGTGAATATGCAAGTACGAATATCCTGCAATGATCTCCAGTTCTGCTGTGCTTGTAAGATTGCAGTGTTTCAGAGGCAATTTAAGGCTGAGGTCCTTTTTTTTGTTGATACAAGAGCTAATGTTGTTGTTCTAGAATATGACAAATGTGTTAATTTATTCCATGTTCCTTAAGTGCTGTTACTGCAATACTGTTCACTTTCTGTCCTGACTGTTGCTGCCTGAGTTGCGAAGTAACTTGGCATATATTTGTTTTAGAGGTGACAGTGTTTTAAAGCAAGGTGAAATGATTCTGATATATGAATTCCAAGGTCGTTTTGAAATGGAAGATTACATGAGCCTAGAAGTAGTAGATAATAAGCCTTCTTTCAAACTCCATTTGAGAAACAAAGCTGCTGCATCTCAGTGTTTTATATACATTTGTGAAGTAAAATTGTAAATATTTAGAAAAAGCTTGTATCCTTTATCAAAACTATAGGACATAAATGAAGCAACTGGGGGCAAAGCTTCCCCAGACCCCTTCCCTATTTTCAAAAATCTTAAATAAGTTTAAATTTGAAATCTGGTGTTCACTGATGGGCTAGGCTTGTTGCACTCAGGCTTGTTCCTGTGACTTGCATGGCTGGGAAAGGAAGAAATTTTGGAGCCTAGTTAAGTTTTTTCAGCAATCACACACCTCTTTTGCCTGTCTGCTTGGGACGAATGTAAATGTGCCTGTGTTTCCTGGTGATTGTCCAGAAGATAGCCTTTTCGGCATTCCACCGAATGGCCACCTGTCCGCCTGTAATAAATGATGGCTATAAAGGGAAGTGATCGCAGCCATGATACAGGCAGAGGCATTTGTTTATATTCTTATAATATGTATCAGATTGAATAGAAATTATCACTTACAATTGACAAATGGGGAGCAGAGGTAGTTAGTGGGTATGAGAAAGCTCAGCCAGAGCTGGGCCAGCAGTAAACTTTCTCCAGTGAAGGCTGTCTGCAGAAAGTAGATGTCGAGCCAGCCAGTGATGAATGGTGAAGCTGGAGGCTTGCTTGTGTTAACGATCCACACATCTTTGTACAGCAGCTCACAGTCAGTAAACCTTCTTGTTGCTTCTCAGAAAGGTTCCTGAAGGGTAGAGGCTGCCATTTTGGGGCGTAGTCTGTAATTAAGCAAATTGGGAGCAAAGCAGAGAAGTATGCTTAAGCATTTCTCCAGCAGAATAGCACTAATATGTAGTGTTTCCCCTCATAGTTTAAGTGTCGTCAAGACCAGCTTGCTGAACCCAAGCAAAACACACCTGGCTGAGTACAGAAGTCCTATTATGTGTTACTGTAATGATAAGATTGTTGTGTGAACAGGGGAAAGGGATATTCCTTGGAACTTTTTCAGATCAGTATCTGCCTTATACAACTGCTCTACTGAATGGCTGCTATTATTTCTCCCTCTTGTCTCTGTGTAGATATAGTATTTCCTTCTCCAGATCAAGAAGCTGAGTGTGTCCAAGTAGGATGCCTAAGAACTGACCAGTGGGCTGGAGAGAGAGACAAATGTATTCAGTCTGCAAACAGGTGGAATGTTTTCAGTTCCCACTAGCATTTGGCCCTTTTTGTCAAGTCTTGTGAGAGATGCTGGAACTAAAGAAAAATATTGGACCAGAGATGGAAAAGTGTCATGGCTTAACCCCAGCTGGCAACAAAGCACCACCCAACCGCTCACTCACTCCCCACAACAGGATGAGGGAGAGAATTAGAAAAGTGAAAAAACTTGTGGGTTGTGATAAAGACAGTTAAACAGGTAAAGGAAGAGCTAAGCATGCAAGGCAAGCAAAACAAGGAAATAATTCACCACTTCCCATGGGCAGGCAGGTATCAGCCATCTCCAGGAAAGCAGGGCTCCATCACACTTGGGAAGACAAATACCACAACTACAAACATCCTCTCTTCCTTCTTCTAACCCCCTCTTTATGTACTGAGCATGATGCTATATGGTATGGGATATTCCTCTGGTCAGTTGGGGTCAGCTGTCCTGGCTATGTCCACTCCCAATTCCTTGTGTACCCCTGTGGGAAACAGCCTAACCGCAGGCAGCTTGGGCTGGGAAATTGAGTTGTGAAGTTGTAAAAGAATGTAAACTGTCAGAGTGACTAAGCAAAAAGGACCAAAACTGCAGTAAATACCAGGTGTTGTTTTGAGATGTGCTAAGCGTGTGGACTGGTACTGACCACCTATGAGAAGATGAGCTGGGGCATGTCAAGTGAGGCCCACAGCCAATGAAGGATAACTTCTGTACATGTGGACAGAGGAAAAGACTATAAAAGATGTATGATTGTTGATAATAAAGGATCAGTTTGTGCCTGCTAACCCTCCTGTGTGTGTGTCTTTGGTCACTGCATACCCCCAGACTCCTTGCTGGTGGGGTGGTGTGAGGAGCAACTCTATCTGTGCCAAAACCAGCATAAAAACAAATTTCTCAAGACAAGTGATAACATCTGTGCTGTTTGGCATGAATTTAAAACTAGAGCGGACAAATCTCTGGAAAATATGCATCTGGTAGAAGCAGTGAACTATGTGTTTTTTATGAACTATTTGCACGAGAGCTTTTTGGATTCTACATGTCAAGATCTATTCCTGCAAATACCTGTAGTGATCTGCCATATTTTTATTTCCTGTCCAAAACTATTTGGAGGTGGGGTTATTGAAAGAAATGAAGTAGGAGTGCTGAGGAATCAAAGTGCAGGTGAGAGTGCTGCAGAGCAGGTCAGTTCCATACTTTGTGCTTGCCTCCCAATTTGGTAAGAAGGAATAAAGATAGCATCACCATCTATATGTATTTTCTGGAGAAAAAAAATTGAATGTACAGTAAGATGTAGCATAGTGTAATGTTCTCTCACCCACTTGTTTGCCTCTGAAAATGTTCCATATGGGCTCAACCACCAAGGGTGTCCATCTCTGAGTCTATGGGATACAGAACTGACTGGAGTGAAAGTGCTTCATGAGAGAGGCTCATTATATAGCTACTGTCAGGAGTGGGAATAGACTGGTTATAAGCTGCCTTGTGCTCTTCTTTCTGTTTACTGAAGTACTGCCTTGTGCCTGGTAAGGGAAGCTACTCTAATTCTTGGAGTCTTGCCCTAAATCTGTTTTTTTTAGTTTGGTAGAAAACACATGTCCCAAATCTCTGAGAACGCATTACTTCTGCTGGAGGATAAGTTCAGGGAGTGCTGCCAGTCAACCCTGTGCAAGGACTTTCAACTCAGAAAGGAATGCTCTCTCTGGTAATTTTCTGCCCGGATACTGAATACTACTAGAGAAAGGGTTATACATGAGCTGGGTAATTGAAAACAACATTACAGAAAAGTGAAGCATTTGAAAGAACCACCAGTTTTTCCCTCATGTGTTAGTTCTACTGATAGCTGCTACTTTAGGTTTCCTGTCCAAAATAGGAAGCTATTGGCTACAAATAAACTCTGATTTTTTTTTAATATATTGTTTCCAATTAAAAGATGAATGGTGATTTTTCTGTCTTGCAAATGGGATACCAAACTGTTTTGACTGAAGCCCCACTGGCTTTGGCTTGCTTCCCTGTCTTAAATTTCTCTTCACGCCTCATGTTTGTGTAGTGAGGAGGCTCCTCTCCAGAGATCTGGCTTAGGTAGAGTGCACTGCTCTACACATTGCTGCCCAGTCTTGCTAGGACAGAATGTTACTTGGATAAGTTCATAAATCACATAATGCATGATGTGGTCAATATATCCCTTCCATATTGAAATTCCAATAATCCAAGCAAGTAGGAGTCCAAACTTGGTACATATACCCCTCAAACCATGTTATGTCTATCAACATGTTGCTTTTGAGGATTTTGTCACACATGTTGGCTCTGTAAATTCTCTAGAGCAGTAATTAGGATGTGTTTCTGTTTGTGAATCATTGTTCAACAGCAGGGCATTATTGTTATACCTGTGTTTAGAATTATGTGCTTGCTTTAGCTTTAGTGTTACAGCTGTGGGCTTGTATTCCTAGTTTTGCTGCTTACTCCTGTCCCCTGAAGAATTCACTACTGGTCTCTGACCTGTACTTTTGGTGGGACAGCAAAACTTTCTTCTGACACCACTCAAAAATCTTCAGGCAGGACAAACCCCCTAAAGAATGCTTTATGAGTAAACTGCTAGACTGAATGATAAAGGAGAAACTCAGAAAATCCCTTGCTGGTTTCTTAATATCTTATTGTTTGGAAAAAAAGTTAAACTATCCTTCTCATAAAGCTTCTAACAGAATAAGTGACACTTGTTTTAAACATGAAAGTCCTTACAGTAGGAAAAAACCCTGTTTATCGCCTTAGCTTTACTATACTTTTCTTTGTGTGTTACATTGACCAATTCTTGTCCTATTTTAATCCAGAGAAGCCCAGAATGATGTTTCAAGGGTAAATCGAAGGCAGTCTGAGTTTATCCACTCAAGTTTGGTACTGAGAAGAGGAGGTGATGAATAAAGTACTTATAACTTTGCTTAGGTAAGTGCCCCTTTGTCATGCTATCATAAATAAAGTCTGTGCAGTTTTAACAATTAAATTAGCTACTGGCAGCAAGTAGGTGTTGTCTCCTAAGTATATTTGTTGGCAGGTGCTCACACATACCTAGAATTGTTATGGGTGATGGGATAGAAGATGTGTCTTAAAAAAAAACCAAACAACCTGAAAAAACCAAAATTGCACAGCAAAAATCAACTCCTGTTCTTTGGTGGCTCACTTTCTGGTGTCTGATGGAACACTACAGATCTGAAGGGCAGTGTTGTTGCATTCATCTGGTGTTTAAGGATTAATTCAATTTGCTGCAGCTTCAGTGTACCTTGAAATTTGACTGAGTATTATCTTGAATGTTCTAACTGTCTACTGCCATGTTCATTTGGCAACACTGACTTTCATTCAGAGATACGTTTGAGCTATGGAAACATTTAAAATTAAATAGGAAGAGGTAACAGGCAGTGACAGCATATCTCACCAATATAGTCCTAAATTATTAAACACTGTTAACTCTTATTAGTAAAGTTATGGAAGATACAGGAGATCATAATGTATATTGATTACATATATGTCACTTGGATATTTTCATAGTTGCGAAGGCTTTCCCCCTAACACAAACTACTCTGTGCTGGGTGTGGGTTTTCTTTTTCCAACCAGAACTTCTGTATATAGAATCATGGCCTTTACTCCAGTCTGAAAAGTTCTTTCTGTTTCATCAGTGCAGATGTATGAAAAAACAGGGGAAAATGAGAGGAACTGAGAAGGGTCAAATAGTGTGTAGGGGATACTGTCAATGGAGCTGAAAGTGAGTGTGAGCTGATAAAAGCTGTTGCAGTGCTAGTGAGAAGTAAGGGGCTGAGCATGAATACTCAGCACGCTTCCTGGAAGAGAATGCTTTAACTCTGCTTTTGGTAGGGAAATTTTCTTTGTCCTTTCTATCCCCACTGACAAAACTCCATGGGAACTAAGGCAGTATGAAGAAGCTGTAGAAGTTTCAACAAGAATTCATGTAGCTTGGTATCCTGTTTGATAATGGCCCTATTGAACACTTTGAGAAGAACAGTAGTATTTGGTAATCCAACAGTTTAGGGGCTTCCTGAGCCAAATGTTTCATATTAACTACTGTGATGAAAGGTTTTTGTAAGGGTCTAAGCTGAACTACATTTAGCAAAGCAAGAGGGGGAGCAGTGTGAACTAGGTCTTCTCTTGATCCCTGAAATGTACTAAAAGGTGAAACCAAAATACTTTCAGTCGGCCCAGAGCGGCTTGTAAGGCAGTAGTGCCCTGGCTGTTTTGATGAACTCAGATTAAAAACACAAAGTTCATCTTTAAAATAGGTTGGAATTAAACTCTGTGACCTGGTCGAAGGTAGGACTGGAAAATACCATCTGTATGGGGCATTGTTTCAGGCCAGAAGAGTTCTTGTTTGTTTCGTATAGGATGTAAATCGCAAGAGGAACTTGTTCTCATTCTATAACCGAGTCATTACTTTGTCTTGTCGTGGAGGGCAAATGTAGCCTGGTTAATATGGTTGCAAAGAGGCCTGCAGTTAAATAAAAATTTGGATTTAATTATACCAGGGACTTTTCAACTGTTACAACTTTCTCAGAGGCCATAGCACTCACAGTTTCTATATGAAACACAACAGATTGTAGCTACTTGCCTTGCTTGCTCAGTACTGGGCCATGAGGCTTAGAGTATGAAGGAACATTTATGTGTGAGTGACCAGGATGAAGATGTATGGTGGAGAAGGGATAATGCCTTAGATGCAGTACAGGACCCTTTACTGTTCTTGGTTGTGCATGTTATAAGCCCAAAGAGGAATAGGCTGTGCACAATCCAAACAGCTCTCAACAGTCTCAGTCACAGATTCCTGGCAAGCAGATGCTACTTAGGAAGCACATTGGCATCTCTTTTGAAGGAACATGAATCGCAAAGATATTACTTGTGAGAAAGAGTGATAAAAACATAGTATATGGGATTTCCTCTTTCTTACATGTTTAGTGTTTGTTCTCTGTCCCCACCTTTTAAGGAGAAGGAGAATCAGGGATTGGAGAAATTTGCTGGGTTTTGGATGTGCGTTATTGTCATCTTGCTTTTTCCCCACTGGCTGGTTTCTCTTCTCTGTATTTGGGCCTTCCAGGCTAACATATACCTGTAGCATGAATGTGAAGTTACGCATCTCTGGCACAAAGGCCATCCCCTTTCCCCTCTTTACCCCCATGCATGTGCCAAATGTGTTAAGAATCAGTCAAGAGGACTGCTACAAAAAGAAAATAGCACTGACATTCCCTCTGCTCCTCCTAAGCATTGTTGGTAGCAGGAAGGTGATCCTACCTCCCTCCATGGTGCTTGGAAACATGGTCCCTCGAAGTGATTTAGACTTTTATCTCACTTTTGAAGTCTCCCCCGCCCTGCTGTTTCTGCTGTGGACTTATTCTCAAATTTCAATCTAAATGGTGACCTCTGCTTTGCTCTGTTGCTGTGGGTAGGGCACAAGGGGACCTGTTCTCTTTCCTTTCTTTCCCCAGACATCCTGCATGCAGGTGACTGTTCTTCCCATACAGGACTAATGGTATATGCCTCTAGAATACATCAGTGCTGCCCCTCCCCTGGACTGCTGGATAGGAACAGGAGATATAACATCTCTGGTCCTCCTTCTGTAACGGTTTTGCCCCATGTGAGGGGTGTGTCCCACAGCACTCTATCTCAGCATATCCTTAGTGCACAATTATGCTCTGGAGCTGACTTTTCACAGTGACAATTACCTTCCCTGTAATTTTCCGGTTAGGAACTGTCGCCGCATGCTTTACATGTGTAAAAGTGTGACATCAGTCTCTCTGTGTTTGTTCCAGTGGAATGAAGGAAACTAAGCATTATGACAGGAATTGACAATGACATGTAGCCTCATGCAGACCAGCCAGCTCTTTCCACTTAGCAAAAGTGTTCATTCACTCCGAGCTGGATAGGTTTTGGGTCCTGACTTGCAACCACTAGCTCATGACACTAGGCAATGCTTCCTTTTCTCCTTGTCTCTTTTATTTTCTCTTTGGCTCTTCTATCTGCCCACCTGACCCAAATCCAAGAGGAGAGAGCTAATAACACAATAACTTGGGGTGGGAATCTTTCCACTGCACCCTCTCCCCACCCCCACTCCTGTCCATACAAGATTGATAATGAAACCGATACCTTTCACCAGCGTAATTTTCATATTTAATGAGCGTGACTCAGAAACTATTACATTAATTAGTCAAATCCCACAAACCGTTAATGGTGCACGCGGTAATTAATATTGTATTCAATTAAAAACTGACCTGTTTCAGGTGCCTTCCCCTGGTTTGGGGGGCTCTTTGAGGATAGCGTATGTTCCAGTGCCTGAGGCCAAGCCTTTTATTTGTTCCAGTAGTGGGCAAGGGAGATTTTTTTTTCCTGTTTTGCTTTTATGGTTTTTTTCTTCATGAACATATGCTGGTTTCTCCCCCAACTCCCCCACCCCTCCATCTCCAAACGTGCTGCTCTCACTATACAGACAACCTGCTTGCTGTGATTTATGGGTTAGCACAGTGCTGGGCTCACAGACTGGAAAATTTCCAGTTTACACAAGAATTCCCTGAAAAATGAGCTTGGTTAATTTATTTCTTTCATTAACGAGTTTGAACTGTGAGATAATCTTTCTGAAACCTGCTACCCTTGCCTTCACAAACCCTGGGAAGCAAATAGGGCCCCTGTTCTGCTTCCACAGGGCTGAAATTCACACCCCAACTAGCTGTGGACAAAAATGTGTGGTCAAAACCTATTTTTGAAACTTTTTTAAAGAGGTGAGGTTTTTCTTCTCACCTCAAGGTGAGGGATGGAGGTCCTAGATCATAACATTAATGCTGCAGACCTGCACTGAGTTAGCTCACTGCTGTATCCTGCTGAAGCCTGTGGACTTGCTGCTCATTGGTGCTGTGGGAGAAGGGTGCAGGCTTTAAGATAAGTCCTCTTCTATTCAGCTGTGGGAAACTGGTTGCCTAAGATCCAGAAACTATATCCAGTAATTTTCCTGTGCTGCTTCTTCCTGTTCAGTATGAGGTGAGGAGTTGTACATAGGTCCAGTCCTGATGCTTCTCTCTGCTGCTATGATCTGAGGACCACTGGTTACACTTTGTGTTATTGGTTCAAAGCAGTTTGGGCTATTCCATAAGAAACATTAACAACAGACTCTTTGACTTTTTTATTCCTGGTGTATGTGTGTCTGTTTTGTTTGAGGGTTTTTTTTTTTCTTCCTTTTTGCCCTGTTCACAGTTATGGTATGTTTCCAAGTGCTCTATAATACCCCTATTCCATGATAAGTGGCTTGGAATATGCTAGCTGGAGGGATCTCCAGCATATTCAGAGATCTTGTTTGGGCTCTCTCCGGTTTTCCCATGTTCAGACTTAAGAAGGATGTGGAAGTGTTGGAGCAAGTCCAGAGGAGGGCCACGAAGTTGATAAGAGGACTGGAGTACCTCCCCTACAAAGACAGGCTGAGAAAGTTGGGGCTGTTCAGCCTGGAGAAGAGAAGGCTGCCTGGAGACTTGATAGCAACCTTCCAGTATCTTAAGGGGGCCTATGGGGAAGCCAAAGTTCATCAAGAGTTGTAGTGATAGGACAAGGAGTAATTAGGTACAAATTGAAAGAGGGAAAATTTAGTTTAGGTATTAGGAAGAAATTCTGTACTCTGAGAGTGGTGAGACCATGGAATAAGTTGCCCTAGGAGGTTGTGGATGCCCCAATGCTGGCAGTATTCAAAGCCAGATTGGACAAGGCCCTGAACAACCTAGTCCAGTGGAAGGTGTCCCTGCCCATGGCAGGGAGAGGTTGGGACCGGATGATCTTTAAGGTCCATTCCAACCCCTTAAAATTCTATGATTCCATGATTCTATGACATGCAAGGGGGCAGTACTGAATACAGCTCTAAACCTTCTCACTAAAGTTGAATAACAAGGAGCCATTGTCACCCATGTGTCTCATGAAAATTTTGTCTGTGGATAAATATTAAAACATAATTTGTAAAAAAATCATCCTGCTTGCTGCTGAACAATTTGGTATCTGCTCTTTGAAGGCTTTTCCACTGGATCACTGCTCTCTAAGCAGATGTCTTGGCTTCTGTTGCTATATTGCATTATTTCCCCCTACCGATAAATGTATTGCTCTTCATGCTAAGTTTCTGCAGAACAGAAAAGAAAAATATACTTGTCTTGAAAATATGCTATTTCTACAAAGACTTTGAATGAGAAACACATGAAATATCACTGTGGTTTCTTCCTAAATAAGTTTAGTCATCTTTTTAGAAAATAAATTAAAAAAAAATAATTGTATTATTTAGCTTTGTAAACATCTATTATTAACCTTTAAATCAATAGAATTTACTGAGAAGGAGCTTCACTTATTATCGTTAAGGACTTTCATGGCAGATCTAGTGATAGTGCCCACATACTGATACCTGTTCAGTAAACCAGCTGAATGTTTCTGTTTGTGTAGTGTTTGTCACACTTGTGTCTTTCATCCTGTCTTTCAGCCTTTTTAAAAAAAGTTTTTGGACCTCTGAAACAGTTTTCTGTAAACGTGTGGTCTCCTTTTTACTGACACTGAGCTTCCTGACAATAGGATTTCCTATACATGTCTTCTGTGGTTCTTTTGTTAGTATTTTTAGGTATCTCAGTATTATGTAGATGCTAACCTGATAATTGTTAGTGTGGATGATGCAGGCATGCCAATATTTGACTTCAATGCTATGTAGGGCATGGAGAATATTATTTTTTGTTCTTTGACAGGAATTGTTAGGCACTATATTAAATGCATCAGAAGTACCAGCTGAATAAAGTACCACAAATCTTTTTAACCTGCATATGTTTCCTTTGAAGGGGCAGGTATCAAGTAGGCATGACTATGAAAATGACTGCAAGTGCTGATAAGAATATTTGTGTTCTCTGAGCCTCCACCACTTGATTTTAACTGAGGGTTAGGTAATTTTAACAAGGTCTGCTCAGCAGGAGTCAGTGGGCTGTGCCCCATTATGCCCAGTTGGCTACTACACAGCATGTCACTGGTGTGGTTGGCACTGTAATAGTGCAACCCAGGGAGTGCCTTGGGTCTGGGGGACTAATGGAACACATGACAGCTCCCACGGGACTGTGGTAAACATTCTGAGATTTTGAGATTGTAAGAGTGAGGTAAAATTATCAACACTGTTTCCAGCACAAATCCAAAACATAGCCCCATACTAACTGCTGTGAAGAAAATTAACCCTATGCCAGCCAGAACTACCACACCCTTAAATGTGACACATATATTTCTTGGAGCTGGTTGCTAGCTGGCAGGTTTGCCCTTATGTATTCTTTTCTTTCAAGAACAATTTGCTGTCAAAACAAGCAAGACCTTCCTCCATGTTTATATTGTGTTATATTGTGACCATCTTGTTCATATAATCTCAAATGCTTTGTGTTAAACAGAGACATAGATCTTTGCCTTGGAAGGTTAGCTCACCTTTTTTCTTACAATATTATGGTGGACTACATGGTTAGGGGAAACCAAATGAGTTTTCTTGTATTTTCAAGAGCTGGAGTTTTCCCCTGAGGAACTGTTGATGTTCACTAAGAAAAGTGAGGGCAGAGCAAAGTCGAGCACATATTGAAGCTGAGCTCCTGTCTTTCCTCTAGAGACTAAAGTTAATGGGGTGGCATGTGAAGCGGCATGTGCACCTCTTGGTGCACAACAACACAGTCACTGAATATCTGTAAGTGGTTTTCCTCTCATCATTAGTAAGTTTACTGTGCCTAAACAAAGGAAAGTATGTTTTTTTCGGGGGAGGAGAACACAAAATATACATACTTCATAACAGGAAAAACGTAAGAATTCTGTAAGTCTTGCTCATTGTGCTTTAGTAGTCTCAGTCTACGGGTGAGCCCTAAGACAGATGGACAAAAAATCCTTTGATCATGTCGTGCTAGTGTGTGGAAGGTAAGGCAGCTAAACTGAGAGGAGGAACTGTGGCATGGGTATTGCTGGATAAACTTGGGATGAAAGAAGGCAAACAGCCCTTTGCATTTGGGCTTCTTATCCTTCTCATTTAGAAGGAACCGAAAATTTAGGTAGGAATATGTTTTTTCTTTCTCTTATTCCTAGGACAGTCCCACTCCTCCAATGTAATTTGCAAATCAGAATAAATTCAAGTAAAGCCAATTGGCAATCTCCGGGGAGAATCAGAGAAAGAAAATGCAATTCAGCTCTTCTGCCTGAGAAAAAGACACTTCTAGATCAGTTTACACTGGGACAGTAAATAGCTGCATTTTTTTCTTCCTTTGTAGAACCACCTTCATTTAATTTGTACAAATAAGGCCATGAAGAGCCGAGAATATTATTTACTAAGTAACTAATTTGAAGGATAGATGAAAACAAATAACTGGGGTGTAACTTCATTTTATTTTTTAGAATCTGTATCAGTCAACAAGTGATTTGGGTCAACATATTTATAAAATAGAAAGGAACAAAGAATCTCATCCTAGAACATGATTCCACACTGAAGCAGTTGTCTGCTACATCTGCTATATTGGAAACATGATACTATTTTTTAGCATCTCTGCCACTCAGAGCTTCTACTCTCAGATTTACTTCTCAGAGTTACACCCGTGTAAGGCCCATGTACCTTTCTTAGCCTTCAGCAGTTATCCTTTGGAAAGGCAACAGGGTTTTAAAAATTATTCAGATCTGAATTTTACCCTTCTCCTTAAATCTCTTTGCCTTGACATTTCTTTTTGCTTCATATTAATTTTGTCTTGTAAGTAGCAGTTCTTGTTCCTATATTCACTGATGTCTAGGTGGCCTGGGGCTGATAAATTGTGCCCTTTTCATTCAACAAGTTCTTCAGGGACCACTGGTTCTGTTTGTAGGGAAAAAGGCATTGTTATCTGCTACTATAATGTGCTGAGCCCACTGTAGTTGAGCTTCTGGAGGAGTTTCATTGGCATAATCAGTTCTGTCATCCTGCCTGTAATATGTCCATACTGACGGGCATGTAAATACAGACATGACTACTGAAATACGATAATATACAACTGCAAGGACATATTGTCTAAGAGCATAATATTTCTGTTACTGGTTAGGTACTTTCAGTAGAGCAAATTTACAGTTAAAGAACGTAAAGAACTTACTAACAGTCTTTTACCTTATCTTTTCTGTTCTAGCTCCAACCATTTCTTCCCTAGATTCTTATAGAGCATAGTCCATTTCATCACTGGCTTCTTCATAATTTCTGTTGTTCACAGTCCTTTGCCTGATATCTACTAAATCTTGTAGCCCTGGGCCCAGATTTCTTATTCCCCTTTTTTTTTTTTTTTTTTTGGCCACAGACACTGAATGAGTAAATCGTTGACTGATGCCCGGTTTGTAGTTACCTGGAAATGTCCTGGTTTGAGAGTACCAGCTTGATTACATATTCATGTATCTTACTTTATATCTAATTTGGAAAGGGTCTTGACTTTTACCAAGACTCCTGCAGGCCAAGTTCTGGCCTGATGGAAGATACTTGACTGTGCCCTGCCTGTGAACATTCATGTACACCATCATTATGGGCTTCACTTGTTATGAAGGTTACCCTTTCCTTCTGTTCCAACTGAGGCTCCTCTCTCTTCATCATCTCTGTTTCTATGCTTCCATCGTGCCTTAGAGCAGCTGTTCTGCTTTCATTATGCCCTCTTCTGCCTGTCCATTCTGCTTGGAGCTTTTGTCCCTGTTCAGGACTGAGCCAGGATCATCAAGAAGAAAGTAGTGGCTGTGATCCAAAGCACATGGGATTCTCTTAGTTCAAAGGAAAAGATATCCAGAAAAGTGATATATTTGGGGTTTTTTTTCCTTGTTTACAAAAAAGGTACATAAAGGCTTATTTCTTGAATAAAGTAAAGGGCAAACAAACCAGGGGTTTTTTGTCCTGGTAGGACTGGCTGTATCTCAGTCCAGGTCAAAGCTGTCTCTTGCCTTCCTCTTGGGACTTTTTCCCTTTGCTTCCATGATTGTCTTCATCTGATGCTGTAAATATCTCCGCCAATACAGGTTGTTGCTAATACCTTTCATTTCTCTCAGAGACCTAAGCAAGAAGTAACTCAGATTCAAAAGATTTTCCTTTGTAGTCCGTCATCTTGGATGGAACATGTAAGCATGGCAAATGTAGTGTCATCCAGGATTAGGCTTGGCAACTGATGTTTGCCAGGAGCCTCAAGTACAACATAATATGTCATGATCTTAAACTTTCTAAGTACCATTTTGAAACCCTAAAGATGAGAATCTTTCCATTATCCCTACCTAGTCAATAGTAGTTGGATTAAAGGTCATGGGATTTGGCTTACTGGACATGGATGCCTTTCAGAAAGCAGGAGATGTCTGCTGGGAACTTTCCTCTTCCCAGTGCCTCAAGAGATGTCTGCACTTTCCTGTACCCAAGAGCTGCTTGTGAGAATGGTGGCACCCATGCATGAGGAAAACACTTGTGAACTCTACGCATCTGTGTCTCTGTGTATATATGTGTGTGTGTCTCCATTTCCAGCATAGGAGAGAACTCAACAATATTTCACCCAAATGAGAAATGTTATTCTGCAGATTAAAGCCACGCAGTGCCTGGTTTTGTCTTTATTTATGCCTTTCTATTTCCTTCTATGCTGACATGGGTGCACATGCCGGGAAGCACTGAAGGACATAATTGGCGTTGTGAAAAATTATTGGGAAGCCAGGACGTTCCCTTGCAGTGATCCCCCCCTTCTCTTTCCCATCTGTCACCATCTAATGTGACAAAGTTTTTATCGGGCATTGAGGCAGAGGAGATTAAAAGTAAATACTGCAATCAGGAAGCAGCTGGGGGGAAAATGTAACACATTTCACACTAAGCTGAACAGCTCATCAACTTAGCCTTGTATATCTACAGTGGATGAGAGGGAGGGAGGGCTGCAGGGGGATGGTGTGGTTCAACATGCTTCTCCACACTGGGAGTCTGAAGAGGATCATGTGTTTTCCTAAACAAACAGAGCTCATGCATTCTGGAAATTGCTTGCTTTAGGAAAGGAAAAAGCCCTGGGAGCATAGTAATTTGATGCTTGCTTTTGCAACAAGCTCTTGTAAAACACTGTTTTCCCAGGCCCTGATTCGTATATTTTTTGACTCCCTTCCTGGGTACTATCACGTCCTCCTCAGGTAGGAGGACCTTACCAGACGTGTTGCTCTGGTTGCATCCAGATGCCACACCATCTCTAGGGAGCTGCAGGGTGGAAAGTTGGTTGGCTAAATGGGAAACACTACAGGCTCATGAGACTGGACACTGAGATCTTTGGTATGCATGTGCTGGGCACTGTTATATCTCTCTAAACTGATCTGCCTGCAAGGTCAAAAAACTTGAAAGTTTTGTCTCACATTGCTTTCGTCTTATTCGTGTGTATAAAAATTAAGGTCGTTGAGCACTACCAGTCATATTCTCTTCTTGCAAAGTTTTTAGAAGTCTTTGTTTTTGTTTCAAAAAAGATTGCCTATGTCTTCTTCCTTTTTCACAGTGCTGATGTGATGTGAGCTTAGTGCTGGTGAACAAACATAGATTCTGATGCACGTGCAGGACTCTCAGGATCTTTATCCCTGGGATCCCTGCCCCTGTGAATGTGTCTGTTGCTATGGAGGGTCAGGATTCTCCTAGTTCAGGAGCATTTCAGTCCTCGGCATTTGCTTGGTCCTTGGCTTTGCAGCTGAGCACCAGTAAAAGTCCAATCCATGTCATTTTGGCTGGCGTTTCTTCTTCTGTTTTGCCAGGAAATGGATTCTGAAACTATTGTTTTAATCAATTAGATATGATTTCCTTAATTTACAATAACTTTCTGTTTTTCAAGTCACCTGCTCTTCAATGTTGATGAGGTGCAGAGTCATTGTTAGCAAGTTTTCTAAGGATAAAAACAATACTAAAATCTTTACAACTACTTGCTGGACAGCTGTAACAAAAATGTCTCCTCACACAGAGTGAGCTCCTTTTGCTGTCCTTGGTAATCTACCAGGATTTCTAGAAGTAGAGGGTTTGTTTCCCTTCTAGTCTGATAGTCTTGGTTCCAAGAAAAGTTGTTGTAAATTTAGGGTTTGTTTGTTTGTTTGATGGGGTTTGTTGTTTTCTTGACTTGTTTTTTTATTTTCTTGGGTTTTTTTGTTTGTTTGTGTGTGTGTGTTTTATTTTTAGTGATGGTCTTCAGGTTCCTGGCACTCCTGGTGCAGCTGTGACAGGGAACCTGGCTTGGCTTCATGTTGCCATTTGGTGCCCTGCTCAGGTGGTGTCACTCTGGGGCCATCCAGCTAGGAAAACCTGTCTGGGCTGTACAATATATGCCAGCAACATGTATTTTGTCTATATAGTAACATTTACATTATTGGCTAAGGAACCTTGCTATCTCCATAGCGTGAATGGAATGAGGTAAGGATGTCAAGCTGAGAAGCTTGATGTGGCCTGACAAAGTTGTGCTTGCAGCTCGGAAAGCCAAACGTATCCTGGGCTGCATCACAAGAAGTGTGGACAGCATGCTTCTACTCTACTCTCCTGAGAACCCACCTGGAGTACTGCATCCGGGTCTGGGGTCCTCAGCACAAGATGCAGGCCTGTTAGAGAGGGTCCAGAGGAGGGTCACAAAGCTATTTAGAGAGATGGTACACCTCTTCTATCAAGACAGGCTGAGAGAGCTGGGGTTGTTCATCCTGGAGAAGAGAAGGCTTTGGGGAGACCTTCTAGCAGCCTTCTAGTACCTAAAGGGGGTCTACAAGAAAACTGGAGAGGGACTTTTTACAAGGGCGTGTAGTGATAGAACAAGGGAGTATGGCTTCGAACTGAAAGAGGGTAGGTTTAGACTAGATATTAGGAAGGGATTCTCTCCTGTGAGGGTGGTGAGGCACTGGAACAGATTGCCCAGAGAAGTTGTGGCTGCCCCATTCTGGAAAGTGTTCAAGGCCAGGCTGGATGGAGCTCTGAGCAACCTGTTTTAGAGGAAAGTGTCCCTGCCTATGGCAAGGGGGTTGGAACTAGATGATCTTTAGGGTCCCTTCCAACCCAAACCATTCTATGATTATATGATTTAAAATAAGGCAAAGCGTTATTATTATACTTTCTGCAGTATCCTTGCCTTATGAAAAATAGGTAACTTATTGAGATCTTTTTTTTTCCAGTAAGTCATATGAAATAAATAGCTGCTTGCTAGTGTTTGGCAGCTGAATCCTAATAATGCTGTCTGTAACAAGAAAGTACTAGCCCTCATTATGGAACTATTCATTTGCTCTTCTATTGATGCAGTTATATGTATTATCCTAGGTCTGTGGGTTTTGATCTGGTCTTCTGTGTCATTGTT
>NW_020955325.1:129648-186283 GCF_003031625.1 Empidonax traillii | reverse complement strand
GGGGGGGTGTGCAGAAGGAGGCTTGGGAAAAGTGCTGGATGGGCAGAGGAGTGTATGCAAGAAAGATCAGACTGGACCTTGAAAGCCTCTAAGGACAGAGATTTTACAGTATCTCTTGGTAACATTTTCCTCTGCTTATTTATGGTGAAAATGTTCTTCCTTATTATCAGTCTAAATCTCCCACCTTGCAATTAATTCTACAGCCTCTCTCTCTTCTGCAGTGTCTCCTCCATGAAGATTTTGGCTGTATCTTAATAACCTCCAGGACATTTGTATCAAAATGTTCTTAATTTTCTTGCTTTGTGTGTACAAATAGAAATCACACAATGTAAAGTTGAGAGGAAGCTGAAGAATTTGAGTTGAAGTAAAAATGAGCTGAAATTTAACCTCACAAAAGCTGTGAAAGCTAGGCTGATAAATCAGTCTTCATCACACCATGGTGGTGCCCTAAAATGAAATAATATATGATTTCTATAATTCTATGATGTAGGCTTTAGGCTGCATCCCTGTCATGATTTAAGCCCAGGTAGAAATTGAGCACCATGCAGCTTAACCCCTCTCTCCCCCTTAACCTGGTGGAATGGGGAGGAGAATCAAAGGAAAACTTGTAGGTTGAGATAAAGGCAGTTTAAAAGGGAGAGCAAAAACCATGCACACAAGCAAAGAAAAACAAGGAATTGATTCAGTGTTTTTCATGGGCGGGCGGGTGTTCAGCCATCTCCAGGACAGCAGAGCCCCATCACACGTAATGGTTACTTGGAAAGACAAACATCATCACTCAAAATGTTCCCCCCTTCCCCCTTCTTCCCCCCAGCTTTATATACTGAACATTATGTCATACAGTATGGAATATCCCTTTGGGTCACCTGTCCAGGCTGTGTCTCTTCCCAACTTCCCGTGCACCCGCAACTTCCTCACCAGTGTGATAGTATGAGAAGCAGAAAAGGCTTTGGCTCTGTGAAAGCGTTGCTCAGCAATAACAAAAACATCTCTCCTATGTTCAGGACAAATCCAAAACACAGCTCCATACCAGCCCCTGTGAAAAAAATTAACTCTACCCCAGGTGAAACCAGCACAATCCCCCATCTTGCAGTTCTTTAACACCCTGAGTTCAAGTGTAGATATCTTGAAGAGAAATTTCTTAGTGTTTGTGATACATCTAGGTGTAAGAGGGGAGATGTCCAAGAAAAATGGCTACTCCATTTAAACTCCATGCTAACTGTACTGTGCCTTTATATGACTGAGGTTGTCACCTATATAGATGACAATGGGAATACAGAAATGCTATCCTGCTCACTGAAGAGGGAGAACAGTCTTCCGGAAAGGCAGGCTAGTGGGGTCTCATGTTCTAGGTAAGTCGTAGGGACAGGTGCCCTGCATCTGACTGGCCTCAGCACCTACTGCTGGGCAATGTCTTTGTCACATTTTCTCTGCATGTACCATAGGAAATTTCTAAGACTTCCTTGTGCTTCAGCGTCTCATTTGCCATGACATTCACTGTAACCACCTTCCACTGAGATCAAATGGGCAGGGCATTCACAACAGTGGATAGTGGAGGGCTTCTGTATCTACAACCTCCTTAAAACCTCATTGATGTCCATAAGATTTTAGTGGCACTGAGCCAGGCACATATCTGGTGCATTTCCTTTCCCACCCCAAGTTAAATAGAAGAGGAGACAACTGGTTAATTTACTTCAATACATTAGTATAGAGCATCATGCTGTGGCTAAATATTTGCTCAAAATTACTGTCAGGGAGGTTGCCTGAGTATTCCCCCGGTTTCATTCTTTTGCAACTCTTAAGAAACACATGCAACATATATTGATGGCAGATGATGTGCAGTTGCTAGTAGTTTTCTGTTTAATATTAATTTTTTAAAATAGAAGGAACTGATTGTTTTTAGCAGCTACTGCCTGAGGGTGCAGTCATGTGAGTAGGCAGACTCAGCTGATGGTAGTATCCTCTCCAAGGAATGCTTTGCTGTAAGAAGCCCTGTTAGTAGTGCAGAAAGTAGTACTTTTCTAGGATTGGATGGATTCTCTGCTGCTAAAGATTTTGCCTTTTGGATATGACATAAAACTGAGGTTCTGAATACTTTCATATTTTTATAAGTATTCCCTGACTCTCAGCTAGGTGTGTTATAAAGAGTGCTTGTGCTTTGTTTGGGCAATACCAAGTACTGTGATGAAGTGCAAGTAACTCAGTGGGATTTATACGAGCTTATGAAGCGGAGAATAAACCCCATAGTTTGCACAGTAAATCAATTTGTAAAGCGCTTTGGGATCTTTCTGGATGAAAGGCGCTATATAAATGTAAGCCATGACCATTCATCATTATTGAATATGAAATAGAGATATACACTCTATCAAGCTAGAAGCAATAGGCTTGGGCTCATGATTGCTCACAGGACCCAATCAGTCATCAGTTCACGACATAATGCAACTAGAATAAAAAAAGAAAACCCACAGCAAATCATTCCAAGCAATGCAATTAATGGGCATCCAGTATAAATACTGATCTCAGTCAGGAAGACTGGGCTTTTCCCAAGCAGTAGAGTTGATGCCAGAGTGTTAGCAGGGGAAGGAAAGATTCCTCACTAACAGTACACCATATAGACATCCACTACAGCTAGACTAAGAAAACATTGTACACTTTTCAGATTTTGTCTTTTCTTTTTCCACTTGGGAAATGGAACAGAAAATGGCTTTGTATAAAAAGTGTCAGCTTTTGTTCTACAGTGAGTCACGGAGATATTGTTCATTTTTTTGCACCAGGTAGTGGTCCAGGCCCCTAGCTCTGGTTAGAGAGCAGCTCTGCAGAAAAAGACCTGGGAGTCCTGACACACAAGTTGAAGATCAATCAGCAATGCGACTTTGAGGTAGTGAAGGCTGAGCACAGGCAGGATTGCATTAATAGGATTTTATCCAGCAAGTTAAGGAGTGATTATTCCCCTCTATTCAGCAACTGCAAGAGTACCTGACTCCCGTGTTCATTTTTGGGCTGCTTAGTATAGGTAAGATGTTGACAAAGTGGAGCAAGTCCAGCCGCTGATGGCAAAGATGGTAAGAGGACTGGAGCACAAGAGATAAAAGGAGAGACTGGATGACCTGAGTTTATTCAGCTGGGAAGAAAAATCTAAGGAAGATCTAGTTGTAGCCTTCAACTGCCTAATGGATAGTTAAAGAGAAGACAGAATGAGTCAGAGAAAAAGATGAAAGGGAATGAATACAACCTGCAACAGGGCAGTTATGATAGCTCTAAGGAAAAGGTTGTTCATAATGGGAGTGGTTGCAGAGAGGCTGTCTTCTTCAGAGACAGTCACAATTTGCCCTGAAAAGCCTGATCTGAGTTTGAAGCTGGGCCCGCTTTGAGTAGGAGTTTGGAGCAGAAGACCTCTAGGGTTGCTTTTCTGTAATTCTAGCTGTGATTTGTAAGACAGCTACTCTAAATTACACAGTGAGTTAACTTAGTACATGGCAGACTAGAATAAAAGTAGTTCCTTGTTTTAGCCAGAGAAGTAAGCAAAAAGCCAAATGAGGTGCATCAGTTTCAGTGCTTTAGTCTTCTCTTGAACTGAATCAGAAGCATATCCTGAAGAAAAGGGTACCTGAAGGGTCCCTGAAGTTAACAGAGACTTTTTTTGGTATTATACAATGCATGTTTCTTGATAGATGGTTGCATGAGTATGAGCTGCCCTCATGCACCTAGCTAATGATGAGGTTAATTAATTGGAACTAGAGGAGACAAGTGTGCCCCTGTGAGTTTATTGGCACTTGATAACTACCTTGGAGAACTGAGCAACATAAATGAGGAGTCATAATCAGAAATTGAAGTCCCTGCTCTGTAAAACGCCTTACTGAACAGAGAATGCCATGGAAGCTGGGCTTGCAGTCAGACATTGTTTAATGTGTTCTTGATTGTTTTTGTGCAGCTTTATTCTGTCAGAGGGAGTATCAGAGTACCATAATCTTTCTTCAGTTCTGCTGACTGAGAGAGCTTTTGAAAACAGAAATCCTTAAGGAGTTCGTGTAGTTAGTGCTGAGTGTCAGGTAGCATGAGAAGTGCATTTGTACACTCGTTTTGTGAGCCTGTTTCCAAATGTTTGTTTATTTTCACTCATTTTATGCATACTATTTTTAAAATAGTCTAGGTAGGACTTGGTCTTCTGCCATCTATGGCCAGCAGTACATACTGTGTCGTGGGATATTTAAATTAGGCAGAGGGAGGCCTGTACTGCACTGAAACACACTACCCATAGATACGTTGGAAGTTCCATCCTTGGAAGCTTTCAAGACTCAGCTAGAAAAAGGCACAGCTGACATGTTCTAATGGTGGTAGAGGTCCCACTTCATGACTGGACTAGATGGTCCCCAGAGTTCCCCTCCAAATGATTTGATGAGATCACCGCATCAG
The DNA here is from genome assembly GCF_003031625.1 of Empidonax traillii. Taxonomy (NCBI): domain Eukaryota; kingdom Metazoa; phylum Chordata; class Aves; order Passeriformes; family Tyrannidae; genus Empidonax; species Empidonax traillii. The sequence goes on along the minus strand of NW_020955325.1, from coordinate 181,870 downwards.
GGCAACTTGTCCTCTCTTAAGGCCTCTTTTCTCAGTGGAACAGATCTGTTCACAAGGTAGAGAAGTGTCTTTTATCAAACCCAAGCTGCAAGGACCACTTGAGCTGGGACAGGTGTAGTATGGTGCACCTGGGGCTAGCCCAGGTTTGCTGGAGAAGCTGTGGTATGAAGGGGCTTTAGTTGCTATATCTGCTTTCTGCTGGGAAGCTGCTGTCTTGCTGCACCTCCACATTAGCTTGTCTGCAGCTCTCTCACTCTGTGTGTCAAGAGATACGGAGCCAGCAGCAGACCTGGTCATTGCTAGAGAAGGCAGTGTGTGTATCTCATAAACTTGCACAGCTCAGCCCTTTCTTACACTTCACACTGAAGATTTTTCCCTCAAGCTTAGAACTGCACTGTGAAGATCAAACTGTGTGGGGAGCAATAACCTTTTCCCTGCTGGAGAGCAAGAAGAATATGAACGTAAGGTTCATCCAGCCTGACAGAGAACTGATGACACTTGCAGCACTGTCTAGCCCTGCTACACTGAAGATAGAATATCTAACAGGACAATTCTTAAGGCTGTCTGTTGGAGACAACTGGACTAATTAAGCTGATAGATGACCTCTAAACTGGCTTAGGGAAATCAGTGTTGGTTCCACCACAACATCCTTGTCTGAGTGTGAGAGCAGCTTCTTACATTTTGGCTGGTGAAGGTAGAGAACAGGTTTAAAATGAGATTTTGGTTGAACTGGTAAAGCTTTCTCATGTATGCAAGTGTTGGTGTATTATTTTCAAGACTTTACTGCTAGGTTTATACGAATGAAAAAGTTTCACCAATTGCCGCCTGGCTTATGGAAAATTAATTGTGAGGATGAGCTTCACTGTGGTGGCGTATTGCCAAAGCTGCAAATAGACTTGTGTTCTGCTACTCTTCTTGGGTTTACTAGACAAAATTAAGGAGACTTGCTGACCTCATGTTGCTGTACCCAACAGACCAGTGCATATGAGATGAGTTACTGTATCAAAGACCTATTTCATTGTTTTGCTTTTGAGCATTTCCACATTGTTTCATTACAAAGCTGTCCCTGAAGTATTGTGTCAGTGTAGGATATGCCAAACCTTTCCAGGAGGAAACATGACAGCTCTTCAGGGCCACACGCCACATTAGTCATATATAGGAGCTGTGCACACACTAGCTGAGGGCTTACCCAGGTTTCACACTAGGATCTCTGGAGGTACAGCCCAGAGTTCTCTGTGTTGCACTAACTTGAAAATACCTTGTTAGAAACTGGTTTCTTCTGCATCTTGCAAGAACTTCACAGACTTCCATGAGGCTGTGTGCACAAGTGCTCTTTGCGTGCCTATATACCAAGTGAGTCCAAGTGTGCTTTCCCTTCAGCCCAGCCCTGCCCATGACAGAGCTGTGCGACAGCACATGTGCATGTGCTGTTTTGTTTGTGACTGCATTGCTTATTGCAGGAACTTTCAAAGGGAGGCAATGGAAATGTCACTGAATAATTGAATATTGACCAGATTGTGTTATAGGAAACACGGACATGGAGACCCGGAGGCAGCAAAACAGTCAGCCCTCAAGATTACACTGTACATGGAGACTATGAGGGTGTCAAACACTGACATAAAGAGGGGCTTCTTTCACTTATTACGGCCACAGGAATTGGTTCAGGTTGTTTGGGGTGATCCTGTCAAGCTGTGTAACTATATGTATGCTGGCATGGCAGACGTATGAAAGAAATCAGTTTGTGTTGAAATACATGCCATGCTCACTAAATCAATAACTGCATTTTGGAAGCTCCCTCCAAGTAATCAGTTGAAAGTAGCCTGGAATAAATCATTCCTTGTATGTCTCCACTCCGCCTGCACCCCTCAGCTGGAAACCATCTTGTATCACATTTTAAGGGAAAAGGCATGACTTTACACTTTGCACAGCAGCCAGAGCTATTCTGTGGCACATTGTAAAGTTGTTACATGAAGTTATTGGTCAGAACTCGGGACCTTTTTCATTTATACCACAGCTTTCTCAATACTTGAAACAGGGATAAGCTTTATGCCTGCTTTGTATATTACTTGGACATGCCCTGAAGAATCCTTGAAATGCAGTCCCAGGACATACCATAACCTAACGGACTGTGTGGCCTGTTCCAGGATCTCCTCTAACCCTGGGATTTGGAACTTTCTCTATTGACGTCTTCTTGCCTTTTTTCAGAAGCTCACTATGAGTGATGATAGTGTCTGTTCTTGGTGTGGTGTGAGCTTTCAGTGTGATTGCCTGCAGAAGAGACACATGTACCTGATCTGTCACCTTCTGCTCTGTCCCTCTGAGACATATCTATTCTAATCATAATCTATTGCAGGTATGTCTTACTGAAAACTGTAATTATGGAGACAGGAGAGCCAAACATATTACAGTATGGGTGTACATGAATATCTTGGAATATCCTATCTTAACCCACTTTCCAGGGGCACTTCACAGTTGTGAAAGTTTTTTAAATTTTTGTGATTTCTTCATTCATCTGACTTTTAGAATAACCTAATTTTTGCTATGATGTTGTCACAAGAGGGCAGAATCGGGGTTTGTACATGCAGCAACATCTAGCACAACTGAACAAATTGCTGTGTATCAGCTGAGCTGTGGTAACAGCTGTGTGTACAACTAGCCTGCAGCAGACATGGGGTAATTTCACTTAACGCTGTCTTCTCCCAGGTTAAGTCAAATGACCTTGCATTTATCACATGCCAGAAGCATGCACATGCTCAATTATCAAGCTAAGATTATATGCCATGACTTCTTAAGGCTCGGTAACTTAATCCCCTATCCCAGCCCTAAAGGCTGTTTGTATACCTTGAATAGGTATCTTTCCTAGGTATTTTTATAAATCCATACTGCACTGGCAGTCAGAGTAGCAAATTGTGCTCTTTGGAATGCTCTGAAGTTCCTGCAGGTCATTCCCTTACAAAAACTTGTTTTTGGAGATCTGGGACTGTGTGAGCAAGGATACTTTCACCTGCTGAGAGGTCCCCAGCATGAACTACCTCTGTACCCATGGCTGAGTTATCTCTGCCATTGCAATAGTCTCTATTTAAGGGTGATTAAAATAGATCTATTTGGCTGCTACAATAATCACACTGATCGCTTTGAATTAATTAATTTGCAAATGCATTCTGATTTGCTTAAATACTTAAAATGTCACAGAATTTTAATTACTAGGGAAATTTTAAATAATTTCTTTTTCTTTTTAAAAGCTAACAAGACCAACATCAGAACTACATTTTTAAAGGATTAATTCGTTGTCATTCTAAATAATTGTTGTGATTTTTTCCCCCATTGTTAATGGACTTTGAAACTGTCTTTCATTTATAAAGAAATCTGTCACAACTTTGGAATTAATAAAGCACTCAGTGAGAAGTGCCTACTGAACTAGTCTACATCTATCTGACCAACTTCTAAGACAAATTAAATGGATACATGTTTGCCTGTACATAGACAAGTCTTCAGATATGATGGGGTTGATTCTAGAGTTAGTTCAAAAAAGTAGATGACCCCCCAAGAGAATACAGACTTTTCAGCTTTTAACTGACTCTGCTAAATAATCATCAGTGACAGCACAGAATTACATGTCCTCTGCTTTCTGGGTGAGAACTGTAAGTCTATAGTCCAGTTAGAACCTAAAAATGTGCCCTTTATGATGGCTAAGTCTTTAATAGCAGGTGGCACAGCAACAGGAGGTGCTATATGCAGTGTTTTCCTTCTAATCTGATGGAAACTAGGCATGAAAGAAAAAAAAATAAAAAAAGAGACCAAATTCACAAACAGACTTCATGCCTGAGTTATCCAGGTTCTCAAATGAACCACACCCAAATACATTCTTCCCAAATTAACACCTTTTCTAGTTTGTTAAGTAGAACCTGTAAGACTGTAATATTAATGTCTTCTGCAGTGCTACAAAACTACAATAGCAATCACCTTTATTCAAGAAGCATCTCTAAGGAGACTACAGGTCCCACCATGCAATGAGGTGGGCCATTCAGAGAGAGGTGACTTGTTAGTAGGATTTATAGTCTCTGGGAACAGTTCCAACTTACAGAAGAGGAATGTGTGAAGATTTTACTCCTCTAATGTAAATTAGGAGCTTGTCTTGAGAGCAAGTTGCTCTCATTCAGGTGAAATTTAGGTGACTTCAGTCTGAATCACATGGATGTTATTCTTTCTGTTTTTCCTTTCTCCTAGCTGCTACTTAACGTTTGAGAAGGCACTGGCTTGTTATCTGCTCCCCTTTGTGGGGACATAGGAACCTGTGCTCTGTGTGTGTGAGCATGCATGTGTGTGTGTGTCTGGCTGCCTGTCATTACAGCACTAATGGAAATACTGCACGGATCACAACTCTCAATTAGCTCCTCGGGAGATTGCTGTGACAGCCAGTTACTGAACAGCAAGGCCTGAAGGAATGAATTAATTTGTAGTACACGGCAGTTAGAGTCACAGTGTTAGCAATAGAATAAGACAGCAATAGACCCTGATTAGGCTCTGGCTTCGTGCTGCAAGAGACTGTACCTAGGGGACAGTCTCTCTTCTCTATCACCCCTCCTGGGGTTAGGAAGGATCTTGGTCCATGAGTGAATGAGTTTAGAGCTCTTAGTTTGGTTCTTGGAGTCACTGTCTGCCTGAGGCTATTTGGCAGCCGGCAATGGGCTTTCATTCAACACAGACAAGGGCACGCTGCTCTGCTCCTGGCCTGGAGCCAGACCGCAGCCACTAAGTGAGTGGTATTCAGGGGAGGTAAGGCGATCTTTCTGTCCTCTTCAAACAACAGCTCTCTTCCTTGTTAGTTCAGATAACTATCACACAGGATGTCCTAAGGCTGCTGCACCAGTGGATGCTAGTGTCTCACCTTTACAGTGCTACATTTATACACAGACATAGAGGAGCAAAACATGCTTGGTAAGGCATGAGCATGCAGACAGTCTTTGTAAAGTGTTCCTAGAAAAGTTGGGAATCTTTATAGTTTGAAGTTTCCACAAACAGCCACACATTTCCCTGGACCCTGAAGTACCACACTGTCCGAAGATTCTCCGTCTCTTATTCTGAGATTCACAAGGCTGAATACAAAGATACATCTTGTCTTTTATTAATTATGAAATTACTTTTTCTTAAAACTTATTTTTTTACATATTTTATATGGCTTATTTGTGTCCAGAGAGGATTTGTCACAGTGGGATGCCAGCCTCCCTTGATCAACCACCCAGTGAGAAGCCGTGCAAAGCCAATGAAGTTTTGCACATGGCACTTGTTTTAGCTGGGTCAGATCTGACCTCCTGAACTGTGTGACAGGCAGAGCTGGTGAGAAGTAAGGTGGAAATAGAGAATTGTTCATAGAGCAGTCCCTGTGGAAAGTAAGAAACATTAGAGGAAAGTTTCCTATGGAGTGTTTTCGTATAGTGAATTTGGTGCTTTAGAACAGAACTCTGCTGTGATGCTCTGGTAGGCTAAGGAATATGCTAAGTACCAAATGGGAATAAATGGCCTGTGTCCTAAATTCTTTATATTCTGGAAAAAAATATGTCTGAGTGAAGAGGGAAATGGAAATAGTTCACAGACAATGCAGTCCCTAAATGTGATTGTCCTCTGTTTATGTGTAAAAGGGACATGGAAGCAGCACCAGCAGAGCTTTTTTATGCCATTCTGGTCTGTAGGTGCAAGAGAAGTCTTTTGTTTTAATGGAATTCCCAAGAGTCATTCAGTCTGTGGTCCCTGCACTGTCAACCAACAAATGGAGCAGTTAACATTACCTTTGTTAATAGAAGAAAGGAAATCAAGCCCAAGCTCCTCTTAGTACTGGTGTCCTTGTAACTTGCAAGTCAGCAAAGTGGTTGTAAATGGGCCCGCAACTCTGGTAGTGCTCCTCCCCTCGGCAATATCGCATAGGTTGCTTTTATTTTCCTTCATTTTGGAGTGCAAAGAGAAGTCCAAATAGTCGATCTTTTCCTTTTTGCAGCCTGTGGCACTTCTTTGATCTTTGTGTCTGCTGCTTGTATTAACTGCGTGTTCTGGCCAGTAAGTGGTGCTCCCCCCTTCCTGCAGCTCCATTCTTTGCACAGAGCTAGGAGTGCTGTCATGCATTGCTGTTGCTTTCAGGTGTGTCTCACCCAGACGGTACGTCATGCTTTGATGGAGTGTATTGATACAATAATGGTATTTCTAATGTGAGTTCTAACGGTGTGGTTTTAATGACACTTCTTGGCATTATCCGGTTGTCTGTACGTACTGCTACAGAGGTCCTTGAATAGGTTCTTTCCATGCAGGCCACCAGATGAGATAGGCTTCAGCTGGGTTTATATGCATAATGTTGAAAGGGAAGAGGAGAATATTTGTGTGACTGACATGGCTATAAGGAGGCTAGAAATATTGGGAGAATGAGACCTTGTGATGTGGTAGTTTTTAGATCCACACATCCCAGCGCTGTATTCTTGCCAGTTGAAGGAACATGTTTCTCTGCAGGGACATGTGATTTGGCTGATATATGGGATGTGCCTTCTCCATTGGCCCTTTACAGACAGGATCTTTTCAGTAACATAATTCACAATGAATTTTGATGGATACAGTCCTGATTTTCACACTCTTGATCACTACTGTGGGGGTTTTTTGCCTGGATATAAAATGCTAATTTGCTGACCTGGTACCTGCACTGAGTTTATTCTTCTAGGTGAAAAAGATGACACCAGGACCAAGGCAGAAGTAGTTTCTCCTTAAGTGATGGTACAGTTTTTTAAAGTAGCAAATAGCTACCCAAATAGTTATGTTGCAGAGACAGAGAGTAAAATGTATATGAAGAACAGGGAGGAAGAAATGGACTTAAAGAGACAGGCAAAGAAGATGGGAGTAGAGAAAGAGAGGAAAATTGATAAATAAAAAAAGGAGAAGTGACTAAAGCAAGAGAAGGGAGAGGGAGATTCTTTCCTGATTAGAATTCATGAACTCCATTCTTACATTAAGTCTATATATGACACCTGGCCTTTAATGTGAAGCTGCCTACGAGCATTAAAAATTAAAAGCAGAAGGTAGGATCCATCCATCTCGGGCAGCGCTGCTCCCCTCCTATCTGAGCTCTGCACAAAGCTATTACACATTGATAAATTATTTTGGGTAATAGCTGAGATATTACATTGTTTCTGAGTGAAGGTAAAATCTCTCCATGACATGGGCATTTATCAGGAGCGCATTTCATCCTATTTATTATGGCCGAGACGAGATCGCAGGCTGCGGGCAGAGCTGGCACGTCGTGCTGATCACCTCCCCCATTGCCTCCCTTCCCTCTGTCACTTAGATGATGGGATATTGATGGAGCTCATGACAAGTTAATTATTAACTAAAGATATGCAGTTCACCTTTGCCAGGGGAGGGGGCATAGAAGAGAGCAACGATAGTTCTTAAAAAAATAAATATATATCCATTGTATCTTAGGATTCCTTTCTCCACTTTCCTCTCTCTTCTACCTGTGGTATTTTACAACCCCCCAGATAAATCAGATAGGTTATATGAATTCCAGTGTGGTCTAGAAGGCCAACCGAAATGGAAGAACTTCTAAGAACTTCAGGTTTTGCTCAAAAAAGTTTACAAAAAGTTTTCCTCCATTGACTTGGCATTGGAAGTAAATGGGGAAAAATTTTCATTGTCCACTGAGTAACAAGGGATTCTCTAACTCTTTAGAGGACCAGAAAGCAAAGCCACAGAATTTCAATTCTGTCCCATAAATGAATACATTCTTTCTTTGTAAGGAAGAGATGTCTTAATATCATCTGAATATTTCATCTACTCCTTTCCATTGAGTGCTAGATGTTTCCCTGAAGGCCAACTTCAGTCTGCGGTGTTCACCTTGTAGTAACACAGCCAGTCAGTACTACGTCATGGTCCTGTGCTATGAGTCAGTGCACTAATGTCTTACTCATTTTGCAAAGAAAATGGCTGAGAGTTGCAATGGGAAGTTTTCCTGTTAGCACTCTCATCAGGAAGGCTGAGGTTCAAAAAAACCCTTTGACTCTGATTCTGCAGTTTGTTGAGTAGGCTGGAGACAAGGCATAAAAGGCAGTTGAATGCCAGAGGTAATTAATATACCATTTTCTGCTCAGCTTCTTCTGGTTTGTCCATAAGATATCTTAACATTGTGTTGGTTGGATAGTTCTAGAATAAAGGGGCCATGGCTATAAGCCACCATGACAGTGGTCATTTAGAAAATGTCACAGTCTATCAAAACCAGCATTCCCTCCATATGGTCTATAGTACAACCTGCCTAGTAAGATTTTAGCACTTAAAAGTCCTTCAGAAAAAATAAGTGTGGGTTTGTTTTTCAAGGAAGCTCTAGATGCCAGTTTAAAACTATAGGTGTGCCAAATTTCATGCAGGTTGGAATTGAACCATAGAATTCATTAGGACCCCAGAGTAAAATTGTACATACTTTCTTCCTGTTTTTCAACTTGAAGTATTCCAAAACTTATGAAAGCTGCTGTGGGCTCTCTATTCTTTCGGTGTAAAACATGCTCTAGTGAAGTACCACTGAGCAGAGTAAGGGAAAACAGTACCATTCTGTGAAATCCACCCGTTCTATTCCCTTGGATTAGTGCCTTATACTGGAGTTTCTGGAGCAGACATTTTGTTTTACTGGTTTTGGCTTTTCCTATGAATCTGACAGTTTTGGTTCTGGGTTAATTTTGAAAGGTCCTTTTAAAAAAAAAATTAAATAAACTACATTTCCTATTCCACAGCTGAGGAGTCTCCCTTTGAAAATACAGATTTCTACTTATTTGCCTCAAAGTGGGAAAGTTTAAATACATTTTAAACAGATGGATTTGAATTTTCAGATGTAACTCTTCCCTTGTGGGACTATGCTAGATGCTCAGGCATTGAAATTGCTGTGTATAGAAGCAAAACTTTCAGAGCCTTTGTTTGCTTCATACACTTTGCCTTTTTGAAATCTCAAAAAATTTATTGCTTTTTGAGATCTCTGGAAATTGATTGCTATCAAAGGTATGAGAAAGAGAGATGGGATTGGGCTGCCAAGCACAGATAAAGTGAGTGCTGTCTGAAACATGGTGGGTAGATTAGCTTTCTGGACTCCAAGTAAGAAACTGCCCATCACTGCAGTAAGGCTAATCTCCCTGTCCTTGTCTGGTCATAGTGATCAGTTTGCCCTCTACTTAATATAATAAGATATATAATAAAAATGTATTAGCAACTGTGAACCACCCTCATCCTCTTTCCAAAACCCCCTGGGATCTTCCAAGGTTAGAGGATGTGCAGTATACTCACCTCAAAGTAAATTCACGTTCATTATCTTCATCCTTTTATTGCACACCTTGTCCTTGCCTGTTGCCTCTCCTGCAGCTGCTTTTTACTCCAGGCCTTGGATTGTAGGGCCTGTCTGTGCAGTGTAGCTGTGTTGACATCTCTGGCAAAACACTACTGGCACAATTCCTGGTAGCCCCGTTTATCTTCCAAAGATACCTTTCTGGTGAGCTTTGTGAGAACCACATCAGGCTGTGAACTTGTAAATATGGGTTCAGAGCATCTGGGCTCATATGCTGTCTGAGACTGAAGGCAGAGACTCCACCATTTTTTCCAAGCAATGTGCCCACCTGCTGGTTTTGGTAATGGCAAGGCTTCTAGCTTTTTTCCTAAGTCTTTTATTTTAGCTAGACTCTCCTTCTAGATGTCTCAAGCTGTAATTACTTATTCAAAGGATGCCTCTCACACTAACATAGGTAATAGGAGGAGTTCAGTGCTCCCAGGCTGTTCATATAACACACAGTTCTGTAGTGGTATGAATAAGAGGCAATAGAGAAGGGATTGCTCTGCTTGAACTTGGAGATCATTATGTTTATAGCATAAGTATTGAAAGCCCATAGGAAAAAGCCCTGTATTGAGAGACCATAGTATGAAAGCATTTTTGTTGAGATCTATCTTTTTGTTTGGAAAAGTACCTATCCATAATATTCATATTTTCTGGCATAAAGATGATGATGTGCAGTTATATTACCTGCTGCTTTTAGAAATATAAGAGAAATCCGTGTTACATTATACCAGCTTTACTAGAATTAGCTCAATTTTGCATGTACCTCAGTGTGATTTAGCTGCCCCGTACCTCGGAGACTGTGTTCAGTCCATCAGTATGTGAGGTGTCACAGGGCAGATAGTAGCAGCAAATCAGGCAGACCAAGACTCATCAGAACAGGGCTCCTTCAGGAGAGCTAGGACTGAATGTGTGGTTTAACCAATGTTGTGTCCTTCTGTATGTGATGGAGTTTTCCTGTAGCCAGGCAGGCAACCTACTTGTTCTACAAGGCTTTATGACTGTGCTGCTTTATATGGGAGGTCATGTGCTGCTGTGGTGTGCCAGATCTGGTACCCTATGCTCACATGATACCTTACTGTTTGTTGTGACTGACTCAAAATCAGCTGACAAGGTGCAGTGACTCCAGGCAGGGGGGAAGTTAAGAAACAGCTGGACTGTAAGGTCACATCTGATGAGACTGTTTATCTAGAAATTGACTTTTTGTGCAGGTGCTTAGCTGTTGGTCTCCACACCAACCTATACAGGTCTGGATATGTCCTTACACCTGCCAGATCTTTTTCAGTTGTGCCAACCTTCTGGCATTAATAGCAACTGAGGTGAAGATCGCATCAGCTAATTATTTGTGTTTGGAAAAATTTTTGTCATCTTTTCACTGTAGTGACAATCCCCTCTTCCTTTTATATCCTAGTTCTAGACTAATGGAAAACAATGACCAAACTCTTATCTTGTCTGTTTATGTTCTTTATTCCTCAGTATTCTCAGCAATTTTCTCTTTGTGTCTTTCTTACTCATAAGGGAAGATAGCAGAAAGCCAGCTGGTCTGTCTCCTGTGGTATTCTTTATACTTTGTCTTTTGTATTTTCTGAACTGACTGGTAAAATCACTTCATGCTTCAAATCTTTCCTTGTGATCCATGTCAGTATCTTGATGCTTTTAGGAAAATAAATGGTTCTGAGGTCAGTAAGAAACTTGATATGTATTAACATTTATTTGTCTTACAATTTCTTTAATAAAAGCGTATTTTTAATTTTTTTTCTTAAAGTCTCTTGCTTGTGGTGAATCTGTCACTGTATTTCACCTTCTTTCTGCCACTTATTTCAGTCTTGCCTGTCATGTCTCACCTGAGTCTTCACATGGATTTAGGTGGTAAACTGAACAGTTAGACCTTGACCCTGAGGGAAGTGTGGTGGCTTTGAGTGGTACCATAAAATAAATCATTCCTACTAATGATGTGCTCTAGGCCAGACATGGTGCTGCCTTCCAAACATGGCAAGTACACCCACTGGAAACCATGGCATACCACTGTGCTCGTTCTGTACACGTGCAGGTGTTGTGCACCCTCTACCCCACCTTCCCCCTACCACAGCATAAATGGAGGATCATGTTCCATATGCTCCCAGGTCAACCCTCAGAAACAGTTTAAGCGGCTTGGAGAAACACACGGCAACTTAAAGGGTTAACCCTACAGTAATTGAAAGAGGGAGGGGGGAAACAGTATAATGGAAGGGTGAGGAGTTTCCATAAACCCATTGCCTCAGCTCAGAGAAACTGCTAAGGGGCAGTGGTCAGAGAGAAACAGAAGGAGAGAGAGAGATATCAAGTGTAGTAATCAGAATGAAAAATGGAGCTCTGGTTACTTTAAACAAGAGCTAATTTATCACGAGAACGAGTGGATAAGTAGCTGAGTTTCAGGCGTTCAGTAAGTTCCCCGTTCTGCTCCAAAAATTATTCCACCCCTGTCTCCATGCTCCCATAAATCATCCCCTTCTTCACTTCTGCTCCGATTACCAATTACTCCTGCCTACGACACGCTTTCCCCTGCCCGACACAATCTGATGGGGCCCTGCCTTTTAATTTTACAAATGCTTTTTTCTTCTTGCTTCTCAGTTCCCTGTCCCTACTCCTTCCCTCCCCAGTTTCTTTCTGTATCTTTGTTTCCCCTTTTCCTCCTCATCTACTTTTTTTTTTTTTTTTTAATTTGAAGAGAAGGAGGGCAGTAATGTTTTCTGGCACCTCCCCCCATGAGGTTGACTAAGCTGAAGGAGAGGAATAGAAATTAATTATTTTCCCAAACCTGAACTCTCTTTGGGTTTGTGAGCCTTCTCCCTAAGCACATGACAAATTCTAGATCCCATATAGCTGTATCAAAGGTGAAAGTCTTGTTCTTGAAAGGATGTGCTGCTTTTTGTTGAGTCTTTGAAGGAAAACACAATTTTTTCCTTTTTTCCCTTTTTCTTTATTGTACACAGAGCTTTTTTACAGAATAGAGATATTTTCTGAGCTTCATAGCTGCAGGCAGGAGAATTTTAATTTATATTATGCTGTGCTATTTTTCTGCATATGTTTCACCACTGCTAATATTTACACTGGAGTACTTCTAGCTAGCTGTCAAAAAATATAGAGGAACTGATCTGTACTGAAACCCTGATAATTTAGGCAAGGCCCACACAAGAAACTTTTGCTGGCTTCAATGATTCCATACATGAAATTGACTTAAACCAAACTTGTACTAATAAGCAAATGTCTACTTTGAGAGAATGTGTTGAATTTATTGATATAGTTACACCTTTCTAATATAAAACCTTTGATGCCGCTTATGAATGGTAGTCTAGTGAATCGTAAGTCTGGTGCACTATTTAGATGCTGGATGGATATGGATTGCATATATAAAAATCCTAGAAATAGGTTTCAAACATCAAAGAATTGTCATGCAATAATGTATTGTTTTGCTTATATATATTGTTTCACAACATGAATTATTTCTGAATGTTTGCACAAGTTGCACTTGGAGCATTTGAAATCACTGTATGTCACATCAGTTCAGCATAGAAGCAATAGTGCTGTTTGATTTTAGTGAAATAGGTTTTGGATGCTTAATTAATTAAGACTTAGCCTGTGGAAAGTAAAGAAGGTTCAGAAGGGCTAACTTGCATGAATCTTAGAGATGCTGGCAACTCCTAAGTTGGAAAACTCATCCTAACTGAAGGGAAATGTTTACACAGGTCATCAGTCTGGTCTAATGTGCACAGAGTTGTTATTTCCATCTGTAAGACATTCAACCAAATTGCCTTGAGGTTTACTGAATATGAAAAGAGAAAATTTCCTTGCCCTGCTGAGGACAGGGTAGGCAGTGACAGCTCTGCCTACTATGCTGCAGAGAAAGCGGCTGTCCAGAGCTGATTTTTGTGCAGGATAATGGATGGAGAAGATGGATTACCAGGTGATAAATCACATAAAGAAACTGGCTGGTGCCAGAACCCAGGAGCAAGGAAATAGCTGGCATGCTCTGCAGTGGGTATTGCCATCTCCATATGAGGAGCTGCAGCCTTTATGCATAAGCAGTAAGACAAAACAGGAGTTAATTATACTGCAGTTTCTTGACATAAGGCCTTTACAGCAAAACAAGGGTGGCAAAGGGAGCACATCATCTCATGTGTATCTGGCAGTTTATCTTTTTTCTCTTCAGGGAAAGAGTTGAGGAAATCCTCTGTGTTCTCATTTCCACTCTCTATTCTCATTTTGTCTTTATTCCCATTCTATAAAGCCCTAAGTACTGTTTTCTGACCAAGGACTATCACAGATATCTTTCAGTAAAGAAATAGAGGAGCTAACTGAGCATGACTCAAGTCATTCCTATCCCACATGATTCATATATACTCCCTCCATCCTGTCAGGCAAAGAATGGTGGCTGGCACTCACTATGTAGCTCGGTAATCAATAGTACTCCACATCACCCTAAAGACCAACAATACTCTGAGCTCATTGTACTCTGGGCTGGGCAATCCATGCATAAAATAGAGTTACTTGGAAATGGTAGAAAATTGGCTTCATCCTACAGCCTCTTCATGTGATTCAGAAGACAATATTATGTTGGGCACTTTTAAGTACCTCGAAAAAGTCTGCAAAGGTGCACTCTACATCGGAAATCTTTTTCCATTAAGAGCAGTACAAAGTAGATCTTAATTCTCCTATTGACTGTGCACATGAAAATAGAGCCTAAAAGAGAGTCATGCTTCTGACATGCAGGGAATGCTGCTGACTCAAGGTCCAGACTTGTCAGGGGTGAAGTGTGTTCTGTTTATCTGTATTTATTAATAATACTTTATTATAATTAAAAGCATTATGGAGAAAGGGGTTATTGATACTGTTATTTAAAAATTTGTTTTTGCTGAAGAGAGAAGATTCACAGAATCACAGACTAGGTAAGGTTGGAAGGGACCACTGCGGGCCATCTGGTCCAACCTCTGGCTCAGGCAGGGTCATGACAGAGCACATGGAGAGCACATAGAGCACATTGCACAGAATTGCATCCAGACAGTTCTTGAATATCTCCATTGAGGGAGACTCCACACTCTCTCTAGGCAATCTGTTTCAGTGTGAGCTCACTCGCACACTAAAGAATTTCTTCCTCGTTCAAGTTCAGGTGGAACTTCTGTGCCTCAGTTTCTGCCCATTGCCTCTTATCCTCTTGCCTGACACCAGTGAGAAAAGCCTGTATCCTTTCTCTTGACACCCTCCCTTCAGATACTTAAAGACAGTCATCTCTTCTCAAGGCTGAACAGGCCCAGCTCCCTCAGCCTTATCAGAGGCTCCTTTCTCTAATTTTTGTAGCTCTCTGCTGGACTTGCTCCAGGAGTTCCATGTCTCTGAGAACATGGAGGAGCCCAGAACTGGACACAGCATTCCAGATGTGGCTTCACCAGGGCCAAATATAAGGGCAGGAATACCTCCCTTGACCTGCTGGCAATGCTCTGCCTAGTACATCCCAGGTGTCTAGCACTGGGCTGACATCATAATGGAAACTACTAAACTAAACTGAATTATTCCTGACTTTGGAGTATCCTAGTCCCTATGGCCTGTGTAGGCATGAAGATAACTGCAGTGATCCTCTTTCGATAGAACTTTGGAGGAAAGTTGTCGGCAAAGAATCAGAAGGGGAAGCTAAACAAATGGCACTTCTGCAAGGTGTTTCCAGCATATCAGATTTCCTGAAATGTGCAGCAAAAGTAGAGCTTGTGCAGCTCTCTAAGAGGCTGAGGAGAGACAGAAAGTCCCTAAAGAGTTAATGAGAGCAAATCTTTGAACTTATCTTTTCAGAAGAACAATAGTCCACGGACATGTAAACTTTGCCCCATAAAGGTTTTGGATATAATATCCAAAGTTTTGTGTGACTTGAGACTTCTTTAGTAATTGTAACCTGACACCATTGTTTTTAGTAATGTGAAACATTTGACCGAATCTTGGCAAAGTCATCCATTACACATGGAATTATCCATAACTGTTTCATGACTTACAGGATAACTGAGATTCACTCTAACTATATGGGCACTAGCTTAACATCTGACACACCAGAGGGCTGGTGACACTGTCTCTTTTAGGTGAAGATCCTTGAAGCTTTACCTGTATTTTTTGAACATAATTTTAAAGTGGTAGTTCAATAGTAGATTAATCTTCCATCTGGCTCCTCCCAAGGACCTAGCATATGCTGAACAGTGACATGATAGATCTACTACCTTGCTCTACTCATTGTTGAAAAACTCTGTGTGACTGATTTAATGTTCAGAGTTTCCCTAGAAATACCCACTGCTTCAAAAAAATCTCATTCTAGAGAAAAAGGCACTGACCTTAGTTTGCCTTGAATCAAGTATTTTTAAACTTATGTTTATTAGACGCTCTGACAGCTACATTGTTTCATGGAAGTATGAAATCTGACAGGAAAGGAACTTTTAAAAGGATTCTTTTGTGTTGCTGTAAATATTTGGCTGCTAGGAATCACTATTTCCCTTCTGCAGGTTGTGTTTTTGTGGGAAAACACTGACATGCAGGCTCTATGTCCAAGCAGAGACCTGTGTTGAGTATTCTGAAACCTGGCAGAGCTGTCTAAGACTGCAGTCAGAGACTGCTGGGCTTGCCTGGACTGCTTCCCACCCCATTTCACTTTCCCTTGGACCTGTTAGGAGTGTCCCCATGGCCCCCACATACAAGAAGCAAGGGCATTGCATTCTCTTGGTCAGCTCCCAATGTGCCCTCTGTGTAACACCAGCTGTCCACTCCCCACTTCAAACAGTACTAACTTTGCTAGCTGGGAGCAAGAGTGTATCTGAGAGCTTCAGTGGTAGAATACTAATGAATTCAAGGAGGAATAATTCTTTTTTTTAAATCCAGGTTTGATGTGGGGTCATTGATGTGCCTGAGGCTTTGTCTGCAGAGCAACTATGGCAGGAACAATGGCCATCAGTGATTTTCCCTTCTTCTTGTTCTCAGTACTGTCACCCTCCAGCCAGAGCATTTTGCTTAGGAATCTGAAGACAAGGTTTGTCCCTCCCTCCCCAGTTGGGTCCATGTGGTCCATGTTTGTGTACCAGGAAGGGGACTGAGAACTTGTTTGTTCCACAGAAGGATGGTGGGCCTTGCTTGGATGACTGAATGTTTGTGATACCATCACTGTGAGAAAGGACCCTTTCCATACTGAGAGATCTGCAGGCTCATGCTACCTGCCACATCCACTGTGGCTTGAAAACAAATCTCAGTGAGGAAGGTTATCATGGAGCTCTTGATCTGATCCCCTCGTATGTCTGTCACAACAAAGAAACCAATTAGTCTGTACTGCCTGCTTGCATATGCCTCACTTAGGAGAGAAAGGAGCTAGCAGGATTAGGGATGCACTGGGATAGAGGGAAATGTCTCTATTTCAGAATCTCTGCCTAGAAAAAGTCATCAGTGCCTTTTTACTTCTCTTAGTTTTTCAGTGACAATAACAATATAAAGGGACAGGACTTAAAACTTGAACTAAAGCATTCAGTTTGAATGAGTCATCTAAAGCATTCAGTCTCCTCCTACACCTACACGTAGCTGCTGGTTAATAATTATCTGACATTGATTTTTCCAAATAATACTGTATATTTATTATTTTTTGCAATGAATTTAGTTGAAGAAGCCCATTTTACTCTCCCAGAGGAAGAAGTGGAATTTATGTGTGTTCTGAGGAGAGAGACACGGTTTCTTCAAGCATACAGTAAGGTGTCCGCTTGCCAAAGCTTTAGCCAGAAGGACAGTGAGGCACAGAGAGACAAGCAGATTTCAGAAGGAATACACCATGAAAATTTTTCACTTAGTATTTTCTGAAAGTTGACTCTGGGATTTCTTACCTTTGGGATATGAGGTACAAATCTAACACTGACCTTTCTAGAGTATTAGAGCAGCAGAGTTTAACGCTGTTCTGTTAACAGTCAAGGTCTTCATTAACAGGGAGTACTGGGGTGCCAGAGCCACAGATAATGGGGAAAATGAAAAATTCATTTTTGAAACTTGACTTTGAATATATTATATGTTACCTTTTGTTGGCAGTTATGCAGAATTAACCTTATTGACTTTTGAATCAAAAAGAAGCATTTGTGATCTTTTACATTATAGTTTGAGGCAGCAGGAAAGGATGCGAGGTTCAGTTCCTCCCTTACCAACAGAACGGATCCAATCTGTAACTTTTCAGGAGAGACATGGAGGGAGGCAGGAGAAGAGTTGCCCTGTGCCTATAGTATTTGTCAGGGCCAGACACATATAAGCAGTAGAGCATTTCTTATTGATAAGGCACAAGAAATCAGAATACAGCATGATTTTGTGAGACCTGATTGAGTTTACTCATGCCAAGTAATGATACCTTTATGAAAACAAGCACATCATTTTTGGAGTCATTAGGCTTCAAGTACTCACACCTTCCCATATGGGTTTAACCACCCTTTCATTTATAGAAGTACAGGAGAGACAAATAGCTATGTGTTTACATTGCAGCATGCACTGATGGCCAACAGCTTTCAGCAGAAACCATTCCTGTGGTGCACCAGAGCCCAGCTATGGCTACATGACTTTAGTGATTCTACAGGGTTCATCTATTTCTTCTGGAGGAAAAGCCTACAGGGATTATGGTAATAAGCTTTCAGCTTCTGATTAGAAAAAAATTTGAGCTCGTGTAGCTTTCAGGGAAGTAGCTGGTGTTTCCAGGTGCTCAGTCTTATTCTGAATTGGAACTTAGCTAAATTTTGGAGTAGCCAGGCTCTTTTTATTGATGTGCTTGCCAATGAGGATGTTCTGGATGGAATGTTTTTTCATTCCTTTCTATGGACGTGCCTGGATTTTTATAATAATATATGTCCTATAAATTAACATGTTTATTGTGGTCACTTCAAATACTCCCCATGGTTCACAGTACAAAAATGTGATGCTTCAGTCTACCAAGTCTGCCTAATTCAGCTTACTTTCTCAAGTCTTTCCTGCTGTGGTAGGGCATTTCTCAGACCACCTACCAAGCTGCATTTTTATTGTTACTAAATGTCTTCATCCCTAAGTGCTAGAAATCTATCTCCTTTAATTCAAGACACTAGTATCTCTGGAGAAATGCTTTTTTATATTAGTTCAAAACAAGAAGAGGCTAGCTAAAAAAAAAAAAGTAGTACAGAGTCTGGTTATGTTGCTGAGACCCTGAAGAGTGTGTAAGAAAGTATAATATAGTAGAAAAGAGACTACTGCACATCACCACTGCTTGCCCCAACAAGGGGACATAATTACCTAATGCTGAGCTGTAAACCACATACCATTACCAGGCAATTGGGTTTTTTCTGCAGCTTGTACAGTAGTTTTGTACTCTTAAAGGAAAAAGACCTGCACAAGAGTGAAAATGAAGATGGGATAAAAAGCAATGAGATAGCTGGCTTTGATAAGATAACTGGCTAGAGCTTGTTTATCACGAGTTCAGAAAATCATTAGATAAGGTGGCACAGGGTGATTAGTGGAGGAATCACAAGGGTGGCTGAATGGGAAGGCAGCAACAGGTACTGCTGAAAGTCGAAGTATTATGCTGAAAGGAAGGTTTTCTCAGGAGTGATCTTGTCTTGACCACTGGCCTTGGCCAAATGATCAATATGGTGCTGATGAAAGGTCCAAAGCCAGGAGGCATTTTTAGCACACAGATGATTCCAGTAGAGAAATGTCATTCTTGTGCAATATTCCAAGAGCCTGTTAGAACCACTCCTGAAACAGCACATGCAATTACAGTCACCACCATTGCAGAGGGTTGGGTACAAAGTGCAACAGAGCAAAGAAAAGTAGTAGAGTGACCAGTCATATGGGGAATTTGTTTTGCAGGATATTAAGAAGTTTGCTAGTTCAGTCAGGCAAAATGAGGAAAGAGGGGATATAGTTTCTGCCTATAAATACATCAAACCGCAAAATCCTCAAGAGAGAGAACAGCTATTTAAGCTTAAGGACAATGTTGGCACAGGAACAAATGGGTATAAACTGGCTGAGAATAAATTAGTCTGGAAATTAAACAAAGGTTCTAACTGTCAGAAAGAGAAGTTAGATTCTGTAACATACTTCCAAGGTAAAAGAAAAAAAAATTAAGATGGAACCTGATCTTTTTTGAAAGGGCCTCTGTGATGACACTGATAGAAGGAAAAGAGTGGACTGTATGACCAAGGAATCTCTTCCAGCCTCTCCTCCCACTCCGCTCCCCTTCTCTCACCCTATACCATGACACTTCACTTGGTGTCCTGAGCTCTACATACTCCTGCTCTGGATCCCTTATCAGAATTCTGCATTGCAATAGGTTGTTTTTAATCCTCCGCATACCTCCCCTATTTTTTTCCTTGCCAAGCTTGCTGGGCTGTAATGTTTCCCTTTGTGTAATCCATCACAGACACAATGTCGCTTGTGCAAATTAAAATGCACCTCGGAATAATAAAAAAGGGTCTTTTTTTTTTTTTCCTTCCTTCCCAGCAGCAGTTCCTCAACACAAACCATTTGTCTCTAGGAGGAAATTCAGGAATGTTAACCCTATGTGTGCTCCTGTGGGGTACACAACACCTCTGGTAGGAACAACACTTAATGGAGACCTAACAGTTGTGGACCTTGCATACAGCTGGAACTTTAACCCACTTCTTTTCTTGTAAAAACATGGGTGATAGGGTCCAGTGCAACAAATTAAAAGTCCCTCGTGTCAGGACAAAGAGATACAAGCCAGGAAAACTACATAGTAAACGATGTGGTGTTTCACAGAACTCATATGGTCTATGGTGAACATTGCACACTGGGACCTTTAGAAAGAACCACTGTAAACTATTTGAGTGATAAAAGAGTCAGCAGGCTATCCCATACTGCTGTACAGTTCCGGAGGCTATAATTGGCCTGTGGGTCAGACATTGGTCACTTGTGATTTAGAAGTAAGGTTACAGGGAACCTTTGCTGAATGAATTCCATCCTTGATGAGATACTGCATGTTAAAGGTTAAGTCAAGGACAGGATTTTATTTCTTCCTTCTTTCATTTGGGGGGAGGGTATGAATTTCTCCTCAGTGGCATATAAATTCCATGAAATTTAATATGCATTTTAAAAATCTATTTTATGTGATAAGAAAAATCTGGAATTGGACTGAGAGGTAGGCAGGTACTAGAGGATCTGACTGCTTGAAAATAGAGATGGTGGGGCATTACACAGCCGTCTAGGCTGGAATGACATGGGAATAGCAATGGGGACACTAGATCAAGACTTACTACATTTCCTGTGGAGGAGACTGGTGCTTTGATAGAAGATGCTTTCATTATTGAGAGATACATGTCTTTATGGTTTGTGTCACAGGCTTTTGGCTTCAGGTTTTATACATCCTAGATTTTGATCAGTTCAGCTGGATGATTTTTCTTACTTTCCCAAACAACCGTTACACCCCAGACTTTGACTCTCTTCACAGATGTTGTTTTTTTACCTCATAATCCCACAGGATCAATATTCCTTACTATCCAGTTCCTCTCTTTCTCCTTGTTTTCCAGTTCAGGAGCTTTCTAAGCTCTTTAGTGTGTGACCATATTGGGAACTAATGTTGATGTTAGTGCAGTAACACATGGTTTTCCATGTCAGGCACAGGGCTTGAATCATTCACTTTGACTTGGGAAGAAAGCATGTCCCCAAAGCAGGAGCCACACAGGATGCAGAAAAGACAGCTGGAGTATAAAGGGAAAAAAGGGCCAAGCCCAGCATGAAAAAAGCAATTCAAAGCTTCAGATCTCTGTCAGAGGAGATACATTCATTGTTCTTCATCCTTACTTGGAATAACAAGGCTAGGAGTGGTTTGACAAATGGGTAGGTATCCAACAGTGCAAATTGCACAGGCATACTGAACATCACCAGCTAGGCTTCCAGAGGAAGCTCCTTTCTTTTTGGAACAATCTGATTTTGCCCTCACTAATTACACTGACATCAGTCTTTTTACTGTGCTCTAGAGGCTGAGTAGGTGGCTGGAATTCACTCTGTAGAGCAGCAAATTCTATTTCTATAATGTGTTTTGTCTCAATAGCAAGGTTGTTCTATTCTTCATTTACTTCAGAGATTGCAAACAAATGACATAAAATCCTGGGAGATTGCTTCTTTTGAATTTATTTTTTCCCCAGTTCTTCCTGCTGTGAGTCTTGCTGTTTCCAAGCTTCATCCTTATAACCTGAAAATAATAATTCCAACTTCAATATGTGCTCAAAATTTTTGGTGCCAAAGAAATAGTGCTCTTTTCTTGCAGTGTCATTTTCTTCCTTAATCTCCTCTTATAATGCAAATCTTCTCATAATTTAAAGACCCACCAATTTTCCAGTAAACTTTCTATTTCCAGTAGATACAGAGAAGATTTTAATTCCTTCAAGGCCAATTTCCAAAAGTAACAAGGCAGAAGTGAGCAGACTGGCTGTTCGTGACTATCTCTTGTCTGTATTTCACTCATTCCTCACAGTAAGTTTTGAATTGAACCTCTTACCCCCAAATAAATTTACCTGAAAGATATGTAGGGACCTTAAATGTACTGTGCCCCAACAATTTCCCTGGACAGAGAATACAGTTTTTCAGTGTCAGCACTGAGTGAAAGTTTCCTAACCTCACCCCTTTCTACACATACAAAAGACAGTCCTGCAAAAGGGGTGCATGAATGGCCTAGCTGTGAGGAAAACTCTGATTGGAATTTACCTGTTTTTAGATGCAGCACAGTAAATTCAGCAGAGACACAAATCTATAGGAAGCTTGGATTCATTCATCCTGCTGCTCACAAAGGTACTTGTCATGGGCTCAAGTAGGTGGTTTCAGGATTCCCCAGACATGCCCAGTTCAGTTCTACCTGATGTATGAATTCGTACATTCATTTCTGTTGCTTTCTTCTAGACTGGATTTGCCTTTTCCATGGAGTAATCACACTTCTCCCATTTTGCTTGTGCTCTTTGGCATATGGTGTCTTCAGCAAGGAAGTGCGTTCTGTTGGGAGGAGACAGAGCCCTGACAGCTGACACCAACTGACCAAAAGGATATTCCATACCATATGACATCATGGTCAGTATATAAAGTGGGGTGAAGAAGGAAGAGGGGCAATGTTTGGAATGATAGCATTTGTCTTCCCAAGTAACCATTATGTGTGATGGGACCCTGCTCTCCTGGAGATGGCAGAACACTTGCCTGCCCATGGGAAGTACTGAATTACTTCCTTGTTTTGCTTTGCTTGTATGCTTGGCTTTTGCCCTGTTAAACTGTCTTTATCTCAACTCATGAGTTTTATAGCATTTACTTTTCCAATTCTTTCCCCAGTCCTGCTGGTGGGGGAGTGAGTGAATGGCTGGAGGGGGCTTGGCTGCTGCCTAGAGTGAAACCATGACAGTTGCTAAAGGTTTTATATCAGCTTGAGAGAGAGCATTTGCAAAACAAGAAGATTGCAAACAATATGCAGAGTAGGGAGTTGTGAAAACCTGTATTTGAATCCTTGCTATATTTGACTTTGGAAGCTCACTTTCCTTGCAGTGTTCTCAGTTTCCCCATGTTCAAGCTAAGAACAATAACAGCTATCTGTGCTTCTTGCCATTAATGGAGGAAGAGGAAATGTGGTTGTCAGAGGAAGTATCACTGTTCTGTTAAAGAGAATCAGAGTTTAACAGCAATTACTTTCATTGGAGTTTAGCAGGAATGACTTTCCAGCATCACCTGATATTGAGAGGAATGGTCTGTCAGAATAGTAGTGCTTGAAAGTTCTTCCTGGTTCATGCACACATGTTCACTGGGTGTCATGCTTTCTGTTTGATTCAGTGTGGCAACAGGGCCAGTTTCTGGCATAGAAGGACATGATAGGGAGCTGGTAAGAGCAAAACGGGGTGTGATACCCCATCCCATTCTTAATTCTATGCTGGCCAATAATCTTTTCCTCACTGCCAAGCCTTGGACTACAACAAGGACAGATGCACTGAGCAGAACACTAATTCATCAGACCTGCTCCTAACAAAGCCTGACAGAGGTGGCTGCTTTGGCAACCCTGCCTTCACCAGCTACCGACATTGCCCTGATGACCTCCTTCTGTGAAGATCAGGTGAGCCCCAGGAAGCAATTTTTATGCTTATCTGCAGAAAGGCAAAGCTTTCTGTGGAGTCTGAATCTGGGGGAACACTCTGAATGATATTGGACACCGTGGTACTCATCGGTAGTGCTCTCTCCTATCTGTCTTACAACAGTGTCCCACAGTACCCTTTCATGATTACTAGGGCAGTGTGGGAAGAAGTTCATGATCATCTAATGTTGTGCAATCCACATCCTCTTACAGATATTCTGCACTAGCATCCAATGCTGGCCTGACCCTGTCTATTGAATTCAATGCAATGTGAAGCAGCTGAAGCTCTTGGATAACTGGAGAGAAATGATTACCCATTTTTACCCTACCCTTTTCTGTGGAAACCAAGGGAAGATGAATCAGTTCTGTTGACTTAGAGCAGAAGTAACTTTATAGTCGTGTGCTTCTCTGGAAAGCAACCGCATTGCTCTGTCCCCCTATCTTCTTGTGTGATGGTTTCACTGCTCTGACAGCATGAAAGATGTTTGGTTTTGTTCCTAATGGTGTTATCATTTATCATCCTCTTGTAAAGCCAGAACCTACTGCTCACCCGTCCTCCCCCTATGTTAGGTTTTCTGCTCCCATTCCACTCCTGCCCTGGTAGGGAAACCACTTGTATGCCAGAAACAAACTGTCTGTCCACTGGGTATTAGAAAAGACAGTATCCTTTCTGCCCCCTGAAACTACTGCTGTGAGCAATGGTGATGGTTTGACTTGGTTTCAGCTCCTGGGCTTTGGAAGAGCAGCTCCAGTCGCAGAGTGGAGAGCTGATAGTAACCTTATTTTATCTCACAGAGATGGTAGCTGATCCTGAATCTTGGGACTTTTATACAACTGGTGTCTGTGGAAGGACATAAGCATTCAAATGCTAGAAATAAAGAAAGGGATGCAGTGTGTAAAATTCCTTCAGCTGAGTCTCTCAAAGCTGCTTGGGCTATAGCATGCCTGTGTCAGAGCTGTGGAATATGTGGGGCTAGCACAGAACTGAGAGAGTATCCTACCATCTTCTATCTTGTATCCATGTCCCAAAATGATTCATAAATAGCCCTCTCAACTGCAGATCAGTGGTACATCAGTTTCTCTAGACAAGCTGAAATAAGTCAGAGGGAATCAGAATAATCTGATGGGTCTTAAAGATGACAAAATGGAGACTTACCATTCACCCCTTTCTTCCTGCTCAAGGCAATGTTTTCAGATAACAACAACCTGAAGGTATAAAAATGTAGTTTGGAGCTGGAGGTATGCAGCACACTGCTACCATTTGTGGTGTAAACATGAACTGTGCTGAAGGATTTGTTTCTCCTTCCTCCCCTGCCTCACCCCTGGTTCAGCAGCAATGGTAAGTCTCATCTCTAGAAGCCTACAAGTATTGTACTGTGTTTCTAGAATTACTGGGTACACCCTGTATGGGACTCCTCACTCACCTTAAAGAGTCAGACTGTGAAGGTGAGGCTGCTTGCAGCAGCACCAGCTTTGTGAGTTTTTTAATGGTGTGAGCTCCTTTAGTGGGAGAACTGGGTCTGGTGTCCTCAGTGGTTTAGAAGGGCATGCATTACAAATCTGCAGCTGGGATGGTGACACCTTCTTGATGTCAAGCTCCTCATGGACCAGGTTGGCCCTAAGCTATTAGATGTTTTCTAGGAAAGCTAAAGTTCACTTCACTGTCTAGCACATCTGGACATTATTTGTCATATGAACTCTTTGAAATTCTGTATTTCTTGCCAGTCAGACGTGCAGTGCTTAGAACTGTTGCATTAAATCAGCTCCGTAACACAGCGCTATCTTTGCTCTTTCTAGACTGAGAAGGATTTTGATAGGTATTGGACCACAGGCAGAAGCCTGTTTTGGTATGAAATCTTCCCATAAGATGAATGATCTCATTCTATGGGTAGGCCATCATCTTTTTTCTATACATCTGCCAGAGTTGCCAGAATTAGACTCTTACTATCCTTATTTATACAGCAATATAAATGTTCTGAACATTTTACACATACCTAAAAGAGAAGATTCTCCCTCCTCATGATGCTGACAGTTTCTCATATATATAGGAGTGATGGGACAATAGCAGGTGTGGGTGATGTGGCCAAGGTGATGATGGGAGAAGCTGAGAGAAGGTGACAAGTTAGAAGGCTTAGGAGTTGACTAGTAAGAGAAGAGGGAACTGCAGGCAGTAAAACTGCTGTCAGTGAATGGATTAAAAGCAATCTAGCTAGCAGCGCTACGTTCCTTTACTGCTCTCAGCACTGAGAAGACTGAGAACATCTGCACCTGCCCCACTCTCCTCCTACTGCTCTGGCTGCCAAGATAGAGAGGGAATGATGTTGATGACCATCATTAGCAGTACTTACAGTTCATCTGCCAGGACGGGACAAGAGCTGAAGTTAACCTGTAGTTGGTACTACTCCCTCCAACCAGAACCTTGCCTTTGTGACTTGGATAGAGATCACCAGCACCTGAAAACCATTCCCATGCAGTCACAGATAGTCCAGTGCTGGGACTCGTGCTGTCACCTCACCAGGCACTGACTATGGGCATTGAAGGGCTGCTACCACCTATCTTGCAGAGCTGGCACAAGAGTTGCAATGTTTTTTCCCTGGTGACTGTTGAGACCACGTGCAATGTATTTTGCTCCTCTGTCATGACATGATACAGAAATTCTCTGCAACTCTAGTTTCCAGTGTCAGTTTATGGGTCTCTAGGCTGGATGCAGACTCCTATTTTAGGTACACCTAAGCTTAACAGTGGTGGAGTTGCATGGGTTTTTATCTCTCATTTATGGATCCACATTCCTCTGTTACTACAAACCCCGAGTCAGCAATGCCACCTGTTCAAGTCAGTGCATGTGGTCTGTGCTGACCTTCCTCCAGAAGCGTGCTAATAATTGTGTGAGAGGGCTGCAAAGTTTTGCTTTTTTGTGTATCTGTGGTAGTGGGCAACAGCTGCTAGACAGAAAGATATCCTTGTCCTTTCCCCTTGTCCTCCTCTCTGACTTGGTACCCAGCTTGGGGCTAAGCACTCCTGCTGCCTTTTATTAATCTTCTCCTGGAACAGCACTATCAGCAGCCCATCAGAATTCAACATGCCCTCAGTCACTAGTGCTAACTCGATTAGGGCAGTGAGGAGTGACTTACAGGGGAAGCTCTTCTCCACAGGCGGTATTTGCATACAGTGATTGATGCTGATACCTCCTCTAAACACATCCACATTTTGCATTTTAAACAAAGTAATTGCTGTAGAACTGCTCCCTGTCACTCAGTGAGATTCCCAGTAGCAGCGTAGGATGTACATTCCCTTTCTTAAAATGGACTCTCATTCTCAAAGAGGACACTCAAGTGGGGTGAGGAGAAGGTCACTGACTCCACCTTATGTTTGGAGGAATAGAATCACAGAATCATAGAATCAAGTGGTCTGGAAAAGATCAAGCTTGTGTAGGGTACATAGTCTGAAGCCTCCTGTGTTTCCTTCACACAGTCTTTCCTTGTCAGATTTCAGGCTCAGAGTAGGCTCCTCCCACCCTCACCAGTGTATCTCTGTCTTGGGAATGCATGAGCTGACTGGCATCCATGAAGCACTGAATATCTGTGTGTAATTATCCACATGTATTATGCATATTATGGGTATGTATTATATGTATATATTATGTGTGTACACACACACACATATATATATATGTATATTCCAGAGAAGCAACGGATGACACACTTTATTACAGTTTGTACTGGGGATTTTATTAGCAGAATGTTTCCAAGTGAAGTTCTTATTTGGAGGTGGTGTCCTGACCCACATCTTTCTCTGAAGAGGAGAGTGCAAGGGAGGAAATGGGTGAGTTTAACTTCTATTTGAAGAAGGGCAAAAGGAAAAAAATTAAATCTGTGGGGATACTGTTGGTACTGCAGCTTGCTTTGCAAAGTGGGAATTGTTTTATCTTTTTTATATCCTAGGTGTTCCCTTTCTTTCAAAACAAAAGGAAATTTGCCCCCAAAGTAACCCTTTTAAAACAGCAGCAGGGACTTGTAATCTAGACTGCTGGTTCCTTCAAGCAGACACTCAGTCCTTCCCTTTGTCGCTGGGGTGCAGGTATTGTTGAGGAGGTTAAATAAATTAAAATCTCTTACATAACACTGCTTAAAGGTCTCAGAAAGAGTGGTTCCTAGGGCTGCCAGTGCTGTTTGCCTTGCTGACGTACTGCTGCACTGTGAGGGCTTAATACTTTGAACAAATCTTAGAGGCCTATTGACACAGTGCTCCAGCAAGACCCAGGTGCTCCAGCAAGACTCAGAAAAGTTTTGCTTAGGCCTAGTAGGAAATACCTGTTTTCACTCATTCCTATCATTACCTCCTCATCTTTGTGCTTATTTCAGAGGACCTGCAACGTACTGCTGGTTGCCCATTTAGTGTCTGAAAACTTCATGGTTGTGCAAAAGTAGGCACTTCATTATTGGGCTCACGCTGTCTGGCTCAATAGATATGGGAGCTCCATGGTGAAGGTGGCCCTTTCATCTCCTGCCACACCATATTAATTTTGCAAATGTGACAAGCTCAGCTTTGCAAAAAAACCATATTGCCCATGTCTTGTTCTATTTAATGTTGTATTCAAATGGTCCAAGTGCTCAGCGACGTGGGCTGGGGGAATGACTCTGCAGGCTTCTTTGTCACTTGAGTGGCAGCTGGCTTCCAGAAGTAATTATAGCTGTTCAGTGCTGTGGTACATCAAACCTCTTGGGGATTAGTGAGGCATCAGGTGCATGATGACTCAGAGGCAAGAACAGAGATGCTCCAGTTCCCAAGCCATAAAAGCCATAAGCTTTATAAATCCTAATATCCACTTGGACTTTGGACTACAGTGAAAAGGAAGCATTGCAGTGACCTTGCAGAGAGCATTATAATTTTCTAATTTTCCAGAAATCCAGAAGAAATCCAGACAAATTTAAACCTTAGGAGTTTGAAAGTGAATTGCATTGCCATCATGTGGATGAATGCGTGCTAATGTCTACTCAGAAAAATTCTGGGACCCTCATTTATTAGTTAGAAATAAAAATAAGGTCATGGTAGTTATGAGGTCATGATAGTTATGAAAGTTGTTAAGTCAGAATGCTTAATAAAATGTGGAGTGGGATTTTAATAGCAATTTAACTATGGTAGTGTCCAAGTAAACACTGAAGTTAATGTGAACCACGTGATAATTAATATAAATTACAGTCTAACATGTTCATTATTGTAACCACTCAGTGACATTTGGTGCTTGCAGTATTAGGTGTTAGTAACATTGCATGAATATGCAAAATAGCTAAACTGGTACTGGATCAAGATGATTCTTTTGTGTCTTTTTCAGAGTGGTGTTTCCAGATACCCGACTAAAGAAGTATTAGTTAAATAATATCCTATGTTGCACTGCTTGAACAATAAAACCCCTTAAAACTTAACTTGTTTCATTTCTACCTAAAAAAACGTGTTTTTCTGCGGTAATTACAATACCAGGAGCAAACCTGCCAAAGTAATGAGTGTTTATTAGGCTCTATGTAATCTTAAACTAATCTAAGTCAATAATTACTACTCAAGATAGAGTAGGTTTGCAAATACTCATGTGGCTAAGATCTAAACAGAAGACATGAAACTGTAATACTGACTGTCTGTGCACTTTTAGGGCATGTCAGCTGAGGCTGGGTGCCTCTGTGCCTCCAGCCTAGATTTTCGCAGGACACATAACAGAGCTTCTGGGTTTTCTAGTTGGGATCCCTCTGCCTTTAGCCTCTGATGTTTCCCCACATTTAGGAACCTAGACACATTGCCTGAAGGAGCCTATGCTGGTTTTTGTCTTCTACTTCAAGTTCCCTTGCTCCCAGTTTCTTGAGTGGAGCACAATCTGTATTTACCACACATTCTGCTCCTGGCTCATTACATCCTGGCTGCACCCTCAATAGCCTGGCCATACCTTGGCCAGCATCTTTCATAGGTTGCTGCTTTCTCCCCACTACTTGTTCTCGGTAGCGTAGAAAAAAGCAATGTACTACAATATAAAAGCAAATCCTGAATCAGGCACAGAACTGAGACACCTGATGGATCATTCTTTTCAGTGTAGCTTGCCAAGGAAACTGAAGAAATCATCAGGCCTTTTCCTTCATCCTAGAGCTCCAACTGTATCAGGCATCATATATGGGCTCCTGTAGAAAACTCTTTGCTAAAATGTTCTTTCATGCTGTTGCATGGTTTTCACATGGTAAAGCATAATTTGAAGTAGTTTAAGCAATTGGCTTCCTAATATATGGGGTGTGTATATATATATATATATATATATATATATATATATATATATTTAGTATACAGTTCTCATCTGTTAGGACTGGGACAAGTTAGAGACCAATGGTGGATCACTGGGACATCAAGTATGATTTCTGCTTTTGCTTTTTTTTTTTTTCTGTAGTGCCCACAATGGCAATACAGATATTGCATGAACAAATATTTGCTTATGCAGTTTTTCCCAGGGCAGAATTAGGCGGAATGAGGGAAGATGAAAAGCCATTTTTCTGTAGGATATAGACAAATGCACAAAAAGTAATGAGGAATGATATGATCAGGAGACTTCAGAAGAATCAACAAGACTTTTAAAGTAGTGAGGAACAGTGGAAAGAGGGCAAGGACACTGGAGCAAAGCTAAATGAATTCTTTGTGCCAGTCCTTCCCTGTGATTTTAATTTTACTTGATAATTCAACCAATTTACCTGATTCAAAGTAAAGCTCAGTGGTCTGTGACTTCCCAGATCATCCCAAATGCCTTTTTTAGAACAACTTACAGCATTTGCTACCCTTCATTACACCAGTATAACAGCTGACTTTAAGGAGAGAATTCATGTCTTCAGCAGCTCAGCTTCCATTTCAAACTCTACAGATCTCTTGGATGTACACGATATTCTGTGCTGGTCATTTATTTGTTCTTTAGCAGTTTGTTCCAGCAACTTGTCTCCTGACACTTCAATCTCAGAAGGTGTCTCATCTTCATTACTTGAAAAGGGTAATTTTAGGAGAGGTCTCTCCACTGGATCTCTCTCTGGTGCAGTCTGGCACAGAGAAGCACTATCATCCTTTGATGTTTGCAAAAATACTCGCCTTTAAGGCCTGCTTCTTCAATTTCTTGTGTGCTGCAAAGACCCTTATAGCTCTCTCTTCTCCACAAAGAAGAGTACTAGGAACACATGAATGTGGGAGCTGGAGGGACCCTGTGTCTCATACAGGTTTATACAGGTTGAGCTTCATTTCAGCAGCCACAATTTTTGCTGCTGGGAAGCAGTCCCAGAACTTCCTTACTCTGAATCTAACACCCCTTATGCCCTCTGCTTTGAATTGTTTTTTCTCCTGGCTATCAAAACACAGATTTGAGGCAATAGGTTAAATTTTTCTTCTCAAAAGATGATTAGATATTAGGAAGATTAGATATTACAGAGAAATTCTTTACTGCAAGGGTAGTGAGGCACTGGAGAAGGTAGCCCAGAGAAGTTCTGGATGCCCCATCCCTGGAAGTGTTCATGGCCAGTTTGGATGGGGCTCTGAGCAACTTGGTCTAGTGGAAGGTGTCACTGTCCCTAGGAGGTGAGTTGGAAGAACGTGATCTTTAAGGTGCCTTCCAACCCTGGCAGGTTTCCCAAAGAACAAAGAATGTGGTGAGGATATGGGGAAATCTCCTGCTAAGGGGAAAAATATATTTCAGCTTTTTTGTTGGCTTTGAAGAGTGCAGGGCTCTGCCTGCCTTGTTCAGACAAACTTTTCTCATCCCACTTAAAATTACTGTCTCATCTGGAAGTAATAATATGCAGTAAACCCACATAATATCTGCCTTCTACCTCTTCTGCATGTAGCGGTGTATTTAAGCTTCATTGATGCTGAAGCTCTGAATTGACTGGTTCTCCCTTTTGCTATGTATTTTTTCTTCCCTTTCCTTTCCTTCATCTGCAAACCAGGAGAAATCATTCAAGATTAACCCTAGGAAAAGAAGGAACAGAGCAGTCATATTGAGAGCTGAGGTGAGGAACAAGTTGACAGTAGAGTCTTCCTTTGTTAATGTTTGCTTCTCTCTTTTTTTTCCGGGAGCACATTGGCCTCCTATTTGCACCCAGCACTCTCACTGATGCATGGGTTGGTGGTGAGGGTAGGGCAAAATTCTTCCTGTCTATGGTTTCCTGCCAGGCTGATAAAAGGGAAACAAGCAGCAAATCTAGCTATGCCAACTAGGTAAAAAACAAACTGTATCATGTTTTTTTAACTTTGCCCCTCTTTTCTCACTCTTTTCTTTTTGAAAGCTCAAAATATATCTGAGTGGGAACCTTCCTAATTATGATAAATGATCCAGCAGGAAAAAAAAAAAGGTATCCAAGGTGTGAACTGGCAGGGAAGTAATATTGTGTCCACGTGTTCCCACTCCCACACTCCCATTAAGAAGTGGGGACTGAGGACTCTGAAAGGAGAGAAGTAATAGAAGAGAGCTTATTTATTTAATCTGCTTAGCAGCAGTACTTGGGAAGCATAAAACTAACTGCAAAGGTTGTTTGATTTCTCAGCAAAGTCTGAAGCACAGAGATGTTGCAATGCTGCTCGATGTTTCCTTTGTGTTATCATTATATCTTTTTGTTTTCTCTCCTGTTTGTTTTGGAGGTACTGTGTGTTCCTGATTTGCTGGGCAACTAGTTACATGATGAGTGCACGTGAAAGAAATTATTTTGTTTCTCTATCACGGCTGGGAAGTCACCAGGACACTTTTGTGAAGGACATCTAGTCAGCCCTGCTCACCTTATGAAGCACTGTCCAAGTGCAGGTTAGTCCTTCTCCTTTGGCATATCACAGCTGAATTGCAACCACTCATACTCATAGCCCAGACAGTTGCTATTGCAGTCTCTGTTCTTTGACTCTTGATCTTTGAAAAGGGAAATGCTTATCTGAAGATGAACAACTTGTGCTGTGGAGGATGCAGAGCCAGACACAGTGAAATGGGCATTTGTTGTGATGACCTGTGTGAGAATAAATGTAACTAGTAGAGTATGGAATCTGGCACAAGGAGGTGGCAGCGTTTGTGCTTTGCATGGTTTCTCATTGACAACTTGGGGGTAAGTTATTTATTCTTTGTATTGGAATAAATAACATGCACAGCAGTCAGGCAGCTGTAGGTAGCCAAAGCTATCTTTGTGAGAATGTCCGTAGAACTGACAGGAGCAACTTAGCAATATGCTCTGGGACACAGGGTAATCAGGAATTCTGGAATAAGTGATGGATGCCCTCTTTTGTGGACATGTTCCACGTGAAAAGCAAAACCCAAGGCAGTTCCCAAGTCCTAGTCCAAGCTGATTCATCCAATCCAATTAAGTCTCCCACAATTTGAGAGGTCTCAGACATCACTTATATTGCATTTCAGCCACTTTTTAGGATATACTTAATTGCAAGTTCCATGTCCCAGGGAAGAAGAGGTGAGCCAGGGGCCTGTTTTGAGTGCAGTGAGCAGCCATGGAATGAAAAGGAGGCTCCTGCCCCAAAGGCTTGCAATAGGCAATGGGTGGCAGAAGGAAGTGCTGAGCTGTTATGGCTCAGTGTGCTGGGCAGTGGCATTATCCAGCTGCAATCTCTCTTAGGGAGTTCAGAACACATTCAGGGTAGGAAGTTTCTACTCCTCTCACACAGTTTTTACTCTGCCTGCAGCACAGGCTGACGGGCTTGGGGAAGATCTGCAAAAAGGTTTTTGCTTATATATCAATTAGAATTTTACATAGTATTTTTATAGTTATGATAATAATTTTATCATTTTGGTAAACTCAAAACATTTTATTTGCCTGTCCACTTGCTCATTTACAGATGACAGAGTACACAGGCCCTAAGTTAGTCCAGGCATTTTCTTTTTCTTTTGAAGAGGCAAGGTGGTCTCTTGATTCAAGCAAGTTGAGAAACAGAGCTCAATGTATGTCCAGGCACGCTTTGTCCTTTTATGCTGGTTGTTTCTCTCATGTTTACATTTCTAGGCACATTTAGAAGGTGTTTATGATTTATTTGTAAAATGTTTTTATTTTCTTTGATCACTGAATGTGAATTTGGTGGTGTTTCTATAATTGCTGTAACTCATTTTGAGTTAATAACTATTTGCCAGGTGAACACAGCATCATGTGAACGCAGCTTTTGTAGTTAAAGTACTGGCAACACCATGTCGCTGTGTGCTGCTCTGCTGTGTGGCCTTACTGGCTTATGCCATTGGGATTTTAAGGTTCTCTCAGGTTGTGCAGTGGAGCCTGAGTGTGATATTTCTCTGGTTTGGCGTAGTTTGTCTAGTTAACTGGAGCTGCTGCAGAAACTGCTGTGATGTAGTCTGACTATGCACTGTGTCTTCATTCCTGTTTGCGAACATAAGCTTGAGAATGATGGGGCAGGATAATCTGGCCCAAATGGCATCAACAGTGTCATTTTACAAATGTCGTCCTGTAGCCCTCCCCTTGGTTTGATGAGTGTTGTTTGGGTGGCATTGCATTCCTTGCAGGACTGGAAAGCCAGGACATCTTAGCAAAGCCTCAGCAATGGGGAACAATGAAGTGGAGTTAGCTGGAGCGACCCTCCTTACAAGTGGAAGGCATCCAGAACAGTGAGCAGGCTGCTAGCCACAGGGGCCTTGTTTTTAAAAGAGCTGGAACAGTCTATCTTGCCAGGGGTTTGGAGAAGCTTGGTATGATCAGCTGCCACAGGCGACTGGATATTGACTGGTGGCCTCCTCACCCACATGGTCTTTGTGTCAGAAACTGGACAGGAGGAGGGAGCCAGGAGAAAGAGAGATCATCCAGTAGTAAAGAAACAAAAATATATCAAAGATTATCAAGGGAAACAGGCTAGATCATAGCAGGAACCTCATAATGAGAAGCAAGCAGTGATGGAGAGAAAAAATGTGCAGAAGGAGCGTTAGCGATTTCTATTTTCTGTAGCTAGAAAAAGTGAGTCTGAGCTAGAAGTGCTCAAGGCAGTGGAATAGCTGGGGATAGCACCCCGAAAAGCTGACACCTGTGTTAATGCTGGGAGCGTTACTCCCTTAGGACACTGATGAATTTTTATGATGCAATGAGAAAAACAATGGGATCAATAAGTGATTACCCTAGGCTTGTTACAAGGGTTCATTAGATTGAAAAATATCTGATGAAACTGTACTTCATAAGACTGACCCAAAGGATCACTGATCTGTAGTAGCATTAACCACTGACAAAAAATATAAACAAGAGTTTGGTTAATGTGTTTGAGTTTAATAATGTAAATGGTAACAGAAAATTACTTGCAGCATTGACTGCTTTCAGTGTTGCGATGGAGAAGAATTTACAATGCTGGAAATGCAATTAATGAAGGTGATTATAATTTTGGCTTCAGTAAAATTGTTTTTATTCCAAATATAACACTCTCCACTCCAATGAGATTATTTATAATTTAGGTATTGCACTTGACTTAATTGCCACATGGTGTAAATTAACCCCTCTCAAAAACATGATTTATGTGCTTTGTTCTAACTGATCTATTAAATGCAGCTTTGTTTTGTGTTGATTCTTGCCAATTTTGGCAAAGTGATTTGAGTTTTCACTGTCCTAGCTACTCCTTATCTGATCACTGCCCTGCCTTTTATTATTCAACAGTTGCAGTTACACTGGGGTTGTGTGATAATGCTTATTTAAAATGAAATGCCAGTTTCTTAAAATCAGAGAACAAAATAATTTCATCAAAAAATAATTTCATCAAAATAATGCACTTGATTCTGAGATTTTTTTATAGTGTGGTCAGTGTGCTGATTTGAAGCATTTAGAGAAGTCAGTTTGGCCTTTCTGAATTAAGCAAGGTGGGATTTCTAAACAGAAATCAGCTTCTTATTGTGCAATAGGAAGGAATACATTAAATTCTCTTATTCCATACATCAAGGAATGCATTAAAATCTTCTGGTTTTAAAACATTCTTTTGTGTTATGGTAAAAGGCTTATATCATAGAAAGGCCGAGATGCCTTTTTAGTTTCCTCTGTTTTTCAGATGGATGAAGAAGAGAAAAAGATCTGTTGGGGAATAAAGACTAGATCCATGTAAAGGAGTATGGATTCCAACCTGTTATTGTTATTATTGTTAGCAAAAAGTTGTTTAAATAGGATAATCTTGTTTCTAATTTATTTTGAAGGTAAATGTGAACTCCAGTAGTGCTGTGAATAAAATCATAACAGAGATGTAATGCATTTGTGTATAGATAGCTCGCAGAAAGGTCTATATCTGTCTTTGTATCTCAGATAGGGACTGGGTTTTGGTACTTGTCTTTAAAGCATCAAGATCAAGTGGTGAAAGGCAGGCATTTGCCTTTCTCATTGTCACATTTTCCTAACTTAATTGGTGCAGTGTGTACCCAGCAGAGGGGTAAGGCTGGCAGCTGTACTTCCTCCCTGAAAAGAAATTACTGTGGGTGAAATGAAGAGATATAAAAGACTGTGCATGGTAAGGAAAACTGAGTAGAGGACTGTTTGTCTTCTAATACATGAAATAGGATGAGCTGATGGTATGTTCAGAGAAGGCAAAGGAGATACTTCTTTGAGTGTTGATCCATGGAACTCCCTGCTGCAGGGTTCTGTGAAGGATGAATGCTTGTGTTTGAAAACAGCATTTGGAGAAATTAATGTAAGAAAAGTCATTGAGGGGTGTTAAATGCAAAGACCACATATCTAGCTCAGGTAGTCTTTGATCTTTAAATTGCTGGGAGACTTAATTATACCTCTTTGCCATGTTTTTACATTCTTCTCTGATCTCCTTCTTCTGCTAGCCATGTTAGCAGAGGGGGCACTGGTATAAATGGGTCTGTGGTCTGAAACAACACAGATGTTTCTGCATGTGCTGCCAAGAGATGGTTGCAGTAGGCCTGTGAATCATTGCATTTATGAAGGGCTCTGCGAAGCACAGAAGTCTCTAGCAAATCTGTGATGCGTCAGGGGTAGCTGTTGTCTTCTCAGTTTTTCTTGCAAAAAACACTTTGAACCTCTGGCCAGTTCTGATCTTTCCTGTGACTTCACTCCTACTTAGTATTTGGATGCTGTTACTCTCAGAGCTGACTTTTCTAGCCTCGCCCAAGGCCTGTTGAAGAGCTTAAACTTGGGGGAGAAAAATGTGTTTAGAAAACTCTACATTGATTAGTAAAGAAACCTTCTTTCCTCCCCAGCTGATCAGAGAAAATATTTTCCTAGTATTTCCTGTGAGGCTCTTCTGTAAGAGGAAATATTAGGTTGGCCTCTTCTTCTCCCAATGCTCTATGTGGTTACCATGAAGACAATTCTCTCATGCTTTTTTTTTAAATTCCAGTGTGAGTGAACACTAGTAAGCAAAATAAGGAAAGCCTCAAAACACCAAGACAAAGAAGAAGGACTCCTAGGAAATGTCAGGAAGGCAGCTTCCACTTTGGAAATATGGGACCAAGGAACTTACAATCCTTGACTGGTATGTGAAGAGTGGGGCGCAGGCTCTCTGTAGTCCTCTGGCTAACCTTACTAATCTCTTGACACCATCAGCTCCAGTGCTGCATACACTTTTCAGGACCCCAAAACTACTGTCTTTTGCAAAGCCACAGATCAACTATATAATATATATATATATATATATATATATATAAAATATATATATACACACACATATATATATATAGCATCCCTGTGCTATATTTAACCTGAAGTACAGTCCATTTTAAAGTCCTACTGTGGTGGCCAAACCCAAACCTTCTGTGTGAACAGATACAACGTTCAGAGGACCTGTGCACACAATGTAGGTGGGCTGTGAGCTGCCTATGTGGACTTGGAAGGGGATTGGTTCCAATACTGAGCCTGTTACAGAGTGCTGGTGACTGGGCCAGGTGTAGCTCTTGTAAGTGTAAGCTCTTGTTGTGCTTCACCTCCCTCTTCAGCTCTGTGCTCATCTTCTTGTTTTTTTTTTTTTCATTCAGGCTCATTTCTAGCCCATGGACTTTGCTACTGGCCACCAATAATTCAGCTACCCCCTCCTTCTGAGGGCATGCCAAGAGGCCTCTTTATTGCCTGATTTAGAGGCATCATCCCAGTGAGTGCCATTGCCCAGGAGGACCTTTGCAGCATTGGCTGAGGCATGTGGAGATGGAGGTGCTTAAACAGGGTGTGATGATGTCTATATTCAATTGAATCAGAGGTGGAGTAAAGCCCTGGTTCCTTGTTTCTCACATCTCTGCCCCGATTCCCACAACACATTTCCTCCTGCTTTCTCAAGTGGCTATGAGCTTTCCCTCTTGCACCACTTGACCACCAGATCAATGCAAATGCCACGACTTCAGCACCCTGCAGCTGCTGTTACACTTGCAACATTCATGATGTCACTGCTGGGTTTAAGCCAGTGGTCTATTTTATAATTAGAGGTTTTATTTTTCACTGGAACAACTTCAAGACTTTCTCCTTGCTAGCTCCTGATTATTCCTTGCATCAGTGAAGTGTAGAATGTGGGAAGAAAATGAGTGAGTGGAAGAGACTGGTTCATGGCAGAAACTGACAGCAGTGCCTATCTTAACAAGTCCTTGGCAAAGCTCATCTCACAAAAACTCAGAAGCTTGCTGAGAAGTTTTTTTTATATGGGAAAACACCAAATGAGAATTTCTAAGTGAGAGGACTGGTGTTCTCCTACCCTTCTGCAGCATGCACAGCTCATGCCTTCCCCCACACCAGCCCCTTCTGTGGGTCTATGTGCATCCCAAGGGACGGAACAGAGCAACTCCTAAAAACAATAAACATTACTCTGTCTAGGTTAGTTTTTACATTTCTGTGTTTTATTTCTTGTTTTGATTGAAATGACCTGTACCACAGGAATACAATTTATTTAACAGGTTTTTCTTTCCTTTTTTTTTTTTCTTTTTTTTTTTTTTTTATTTTTTTTTTTTTTTTTTTTTTTTTTTTTTTTTTTTTTTTTTAATTTTATTTATTTTATTTTTTTTTTTAGAAGCAGATAATAGTTAAGTAGATACTGTTTATTTCACTGTCTATGACTCCCTGCATCATTCTCACCGCCTCTGTCTCTCTCCAACTTCTCCACATAACCCAGCCACAAGAACAACAGAATGACCTTTGGCCATATGATTGACTATAGCTTGTGGATACAAAGTGGAAGCTCTTTTTTCTTAGCTCCAATTGGTAATATAAGCTCAACAAGTTACATTCTAGGGTCTTTCTCAATGACTTTCCCCTCTAATAGCTGCTTACATGTTTCTAGTGCAGCATGTTTTATTTTATATACTTATAATAGTTTAAAAAAAAAGATGACAGAGCTTATGAAGAGAAAAATAATGCCCCCTTAGCATGAGCAATACTGCAAGGTCCTGACTGTTATGGGGGCATTTCTTGTAGCTTCACAGTTTTGCTGTGAGGTGTAATGCCCAAGTTTCCTCAGAAGCCCAAATTCCGTGTGGTAATTTACCTTTTATTTTAATTGATCCCCCTGAAATTTGTTTTGCATTACAGGCCAGACACTGGTGTTCCCAGAGAAGAATGTGCCTAAAACAGAAGAGCTGGTCACTTGGGAAGAATTGCCTTTTGTAGTAGCTGACAGGTTTCTGTTATCCACACATGCAAATCAGTGGCTGGAGCTGCTTTTACTATAGTTGCTGGTGTGGGCTTCATAACTGTCACAATATACTTACCTCTACTTCTTTGCTTTTCTTTAAGTCATAGAGCCCATTTGTGTCCCAAGGCTCAAGCTCCATCATCTTTTGATCTGTGAAGAAGGAAAGGTGTATGGAGCTGACTCAGTGACTCCTATATTACAAGTGAGCAGCATAAGAACATTGATCCAAACCCCATTTCCTAGTTCATGTCTCACCTTCCACATCTCCAGACCTTTTCATGAGACTGTGAGTATTCAAAGACCTAAGCAGTTTCTGAAGATTCATTTCCTCCTTCAAAGTGCACTGAGAGGACTACACTAAGATGTCACCATCCTGGAAATGCTCCTCAGAGGCCATGTGATAATACCAGTGATGCACAGCAGATCAGAGTAACTGGGAAGAGGTGTATGTGATTCCTGCACTTGCCTGAAGGGCCCAAGAGACCTGACCTGGTTCCCAGTTTAGGATGGTACAAGCCTTTTAAGGGTTAAATCTAGACAGGTGTTTCTGTCCCAGTTCCTGGGGAGAGTTTGCATTCCTTATTTAGAGAGATTAATATACACTAAATATTGTCTGGTTCAGTTCCCATCCTATTTCAGAAGCAATGCAAACATTTCCCTGCATATTATCTTCAAGCAATGGAGGATATTCAGACGGGCTCCAAAGTTGTGCAGCTTTAATGAAGAAAGAAGTTCCTGGAAAAAAAATGCATTTGGTTTCTTTATATTGCTCTGTCAAGGCAGGAGTTTCCTCCATACCATAGCCCTACTCTAAATAGGCAGCAGTTTCTGTGAGCGAGAAGCTAACTCGGCAGCTTTCCATAATTGTGTTTTGTAAATAGTTCTCGCTCTCTGTTCTGGAAAGCAGCCTGAGTCCAAATACATCAAAGATAGAAGATTGGGGTTTTTTTGGGTGGGCATTTTGGTGGGGTCTTTTTGGTTGTTTTTTTGTTTGTTTGTTTGTTTGGTTTTTTTTGGTGTGTAAGTGACCTTTCCAGCAGGGCCCAACAGAGTACAAATTGCTTCTTAGGATTTTTTCAACCCATTTTGGGACAGCTATCTTTGCACAGCAGGTTGGGACACAATGTGCTGTGACTTAGCTGAGTCATACTTGGCAAGATTGCAGCAGTGGTCAAGCAAGTCAAACTTACAGATAATAGAGCAACACAACGCATCTGTGAAAACACTCCTTCAGGAGTGGCCACAGTCAGGAAGAGTTACCAGAGTGCAGCACATGGCAAACCGGCTCTATAGTAGTGGCATGCATTTCACTTTGGTCCCTCAGTCACAGATGGGTACAGGGACCATGAGTGCAACCAAAAGCCTCTCATTTTCTCCCCAGCTGCTTCTGGGAGGGAGCTGGGGAGAGAAGCACAAGTACCTGCACAAAGCACAAGACCACTGTGTAATTGCTACTGCTGTAGGAGTTCCAGTTACCAAGTGCCTTCTGCCCCTTAGGTCTCTGTTGGTTTACTAATATGCCTGAAGTAAGACTGAATTCCTCTATCAAGGGAGTACAAAATGGGTGAGAGTAGCTACAACTATGTAGCATAGGAAGAACTCAAAGGAGATGGAACTGAACTAACTCAAGTACAAGGTGAGGGCTGGCTACAAGAGCTGAGAGGTCACCATCAGTCAGCACCCGTCTCTGAGTCTGCTGGGCAGGGTTCTGCAGCACTGACAGCCCTGCTGTGACACATT
This sequence comes from Empidonax traillii, assembly GCF_003031625.1. Classification (NCBI taxonomy): domain Eukaryota; kingdom Metazoa; phylum Chordata; class Aves; order Passeriformes; family Tyrannidae; genus Empidonax; species Empidonax traillii. The sequence continues at coordinate 141,083 of NW_020955325.1, read as the reverse complement.
CTGCTCCAGTAGAAAACAAGCAGCCAATGTCTCTCTGATCACACACTGCAACTCTGGTTTGGAAGACTTCCTTCTGGGGGCAAGTTACTCCTCTGCCACACCACCTGTCTCCTGGGGAAACCAGGAAGGGATGGAAGCTTGAAGAGAACAGAGGTAATAGAGTCAGTGGTGTCTCAAATGCAGATCAAAGGCTTTTTGTCACCTCTACTGCCTTTCTTCTGACCACAAAACAGACAAGACACTCAGGTTGTGTCAGCTCAGGCTGGCTTAAAACTAAGTGATCTAGAAAATACAGTCTCAAAGAATGCCAGCAGTCAGTTTTGTAAGTCAGCTACATTTCCCTCTGGCTACTGAAAATGCAGCAGGTATGGCTTAGGCAGCAGATCTGATAAACCAGGCCTTGGAGACAGCAGAAACCTGGTTACATTAGAGGAGTAAATAAACATTCCTCCAGTTCTTCTTCCACCAACCCAAGGCCAGGTATTTGCTTTCTGATCAGGAAGGGAACCTCTTACCAGCCCCAGGTATAATCTATGCTTTCTCTTTTCCTGCTGTTGAGGATAATGGGATGAGGCAGGGGAAGACAGTAGTTGGAGTATCCGGAGTTTCATGCCACCCTCTAATTTATTTCCCTAGGCTGCCACAAAAAGTAATCTCTCAGGCTCTTGAGCTGCCTCCTCTGAAAAGCAGTGCCCTTGATTCCTAACTAGAATTTGGCATTAAGCCTAAGTCTCTGTAGAGGCAAAGAGCTATCATTTAGTGAAGTCTAGGAAAGATCTGGTTTGGGGTGTATTGATACTTGGGCAGTAACCATGCAGACAAAGCCTTGTGTTCTCTGCCACAAGGAACAAGTGGGGAATGGTACTCAGCTGAGCTGAAGAGGCAGGTTTGATACACTACAGGGTGAAAAGTGTAGAAGAATTGTAGTTAGCACCACATAGGAGAGGATGCAGAGATTATGAAGTCAACCCAGCACTGAAGCATAACATCAGGCTCTTTTCTCTCACCATTTGGGAAAGACTTGCATTTTCTCAGGGACATACATCCTACCTCTTCAGGGGCCTGCAGGGATTGTACATGGGATGGACTAGCCAGGCGTAATGACACACTGTACAAGGTCGCAGAATATCTTACACAGTTAGGAGCATCTTTCCCGGTAACAAGTGGGGCCTTATGTACAAGTGTTAGAGGAGCCTGGGAGGCAGCCTTTTTGTTCAGGAGAGGTCCAGCAGCACTCTTCTCCAAAGGAGCATCTGCTCTATGGTTAGAGGCAGAAAGGTGACAAAAAGAAGGACCATGGCTGCTTCCCTTTCTAACTGACCCTTCGTAACACCAGCAGATAAAGTTTATATTGACTATTCTTCCTCTCTTCCTGCTTCTGTCCCCACTCCCCCTCCAGCACTGGTGGAGGGAGCTGGGGAACAGGCGGCCTGGACAGCGCTGAGAGCTTCGCTGATCAGAGGGGCCGAGCCCCAGTGACCGCCTCAACAAGTGCAAGAGCATATTCTGGTATTTCCCACAGAGAAAACAACAACAAAAAAAAAGAGAAACAGGTGACTGATTAAAAGTTTCCCCCCTCCTGTACACAAGATTCTGCAGTCACGCCGACAGACATTAAATAATTCTTCCATAATAAATGATTGGAGATAAAAGCCGGCGGTGGCTGCTGCTGCTGTTTGGATTACTCCGTTGTCTGCATCTTTGTTTCTAGTTTGTTCCCCGGCCACTGTCGGCTGGCGCTAGGACTGTCAGACCTTTGCCTCTAGCATTTCTAGGAAGAGTTTATGCATGGGAACCTTGCCCTGCAGTTTGATGCTGTAGAAGTGCTGCACAGCTTTGGCAGCTGTCTGCCGCAGGAGGGGCAAGGTCAGGAGCAGTTTGCCTGCTCGCCGGGGCTCCTCATTGCGCTGACTCAGCTCGTAGTCCTGCAGGGCTTCGTGGAGAAGGTCCTGGAGTTTCTGCACTGCATCCATGTCCTCTATGTGCATGGAGTCTGGGGGAAGGGAGAAAAGACAGCAAATAGACAAGTCAGACATGAGGAAGGAAATCCTTTATGGTTCTGAACTTAAGGATGTTTTCTTTCCTTCTTTTCTGTAGTTGTTGGTTTTTTTGGTTTTGTCATTCCCCTCTGCCCCCACCCCACTCGGGATTGGGCGTGGGGGTATTGTTGCTGGTTTGGTTTGTTTCTTAAGGGGGAAAAAACCACCTTGCTGGCAGGTGTTGGTGCTGCTGCTTTGAAGTTTGGCAGCAGCCCAACATGTCGGTCCTAGCAGTGCAGAGGCAGTAAGGTTGCCAGGGGTAGGTGACACATGTGCCCTGTGTGCTGCCCATTTTGCCAGCCACCACAAGGCTGTGCAGGGGTCAGCCAGGGGCCTTTGTGATTTGCACATTTACTTGCCCTCCATGCTCCTTACGGTAAGAGTCACCCTGCAAGGGGCAGCAGCTGCTGTGCTGCCGCTTGGGAGCAATCTCATTAAGAATAATTAACACTGCTCTAGCGCTTCATCTGTCTAAACTGCCTAATTGCCTTGCAGCTGCTCAGGGTGTCAGCAAGACAGAAAAGCCCCAGTAGGTCGCAACCAGCATGCCCAGGGGTGTTGCCAGGCCCACCTTTGTGCATATGCCCCTGTTTTCAGAGACTGCCAGCAGCTGCTCAGGGAGCTTCCTGCTTAAATAAAGGAAACCCACACCTCCTGCAAGGCCTCTTGTCTTAGGCTGCCAGTTAGATTCCTAAAAGCTGTCAGAGGGGTTAGCAGGGTTTGCGAGGCTAGACAGTTCCTTGGTGTGTCTACGAAGCAAAGGTAGTTAGCTGGTAATGACTGAGTCCAGGGTCGAGCTAGGAAACCATGTGGAACAGACTGCTAAACTTGTTGGTAAGTTATACTGCCAGAGGGTAGCACCAAAGAGCAGAGAGGTTTGATTAGAAAAGCTAACCAGGCACAACATCACCGAAAGTTTGCTCTTTTTTCCTATTGCTTCTTTCTTAAAACCCTGACAGCGCTGGAGACACTGCTGCCATGTCTTCATTATTCAGAGACTTTTAATCAATACTGAACCCATTGATAAAGATTCCTGCCACAGGGCAATGAATCCAGAAGCAACAGCAAAGGGACACTTCGGCAAGCACACACACAACACCTCTAGTTGCACTGCCTGCCACCACAGCCTGGGCTTTGCAGTATGGCAGTGCTCTGGCTCAGCCTACTCACAGACACAAATGTGAGGACATGGGTTCCCCAGTGTGACAGCAGTGAAGGGGAGGAAAGCCATCTGAACTGCCAAAACCTCTCTAGAAACATGTGCCATCTCTATGGAGAACACAGTCACAAATTAGAGACTGTGAATTTCATAAGATACGTTTAAGGTAAAAATATTTACGATGCATGATTTATAAAGTATTACAACAGTTGGGAAAATATTATGTCTAGCAAGAAAGCTGTTTAAGAAGCTATTTAAAAGGAATTCACTAATTAGAGGATATTAAAGGCTTGTATTCCCTGCTGAGGAAGAATTGTTCTTGCTACATTTACACTTTGTACCCAAAAGATCAGGCCAAGTTGCTCAGAGAAGGGCTGGTAGGTCACTGCAGTGACCTGAGCTAGACACTGAGGTTGATTTTGAAAAGTAGGGAGGGAGAAGTGTGTTGCCAAGTCAGTTTGGCAACTTCTCCCAGCCAGGTAGCACGTTTGAAAAATTTCCATGAACAATCCAGGAGAAGTGAGTGGGATCTGTTTCCCAGTCGGTCACAGAGGACATTTTGGAGATTGGATGAATCAAGAGCTGAAACTTGGAGGGAAATGTCCTCCAGCCTTTCTCTTTAATGTCCTTCTGGCTAGAGGCAGAAGGGGGAGAAGTAGACACAGCCTGTCAGAATTTGCAGATCCCAGCGGGTGCTAGAAGTACCAGGCAATGAGCCATACTGCGGGTCAAAGTGGGTGCTCTGGTTTTGGGTGCTGATACTGACTACCAGCACTAAATAACTAAGTGTATTCAGCGAGAGGAACTTGGGAAATAAAGATCAAAGCCTGCCCCACCCCCACCACTCTTTGCTGAAAGAAGCTCAAAATGGGTAGCTGACTGCAAAACGTAAAACAACATTGCAGGATTAATTTCCTTGCAATCCATCAGTGAACTGGTATCGATAGCATTGATAAACTGTTAATTACGAAATCAATAGCTATGAATTTTTACAGCTGTCAGAGTACTGAGATGGGGGAAGGCTGCCTGACCATGTCCCTGAGGGTCAGCTGGCCTAGAAGCCAGGCTTTATGCCAGGAACCCTTCTCCAGCACTACTGGCACGGGGTACAGGGCAGGTGTGAGAATGGACAAGGCCCACTGCCTCCTCAACTAACTCATGCATTTTCTGTCAGTAGCAAGAATCTCACAGGACCCATTGTTACAGAATTTGCTACATATCCCCTTGCTAGATCCAGGTCTTGTTCATTCCATCTCAGCATTAAAATGCATTGGGAGAAAGGGAAAAAAAAAAAAAAAAAAAAGTTTGGCCAGTCTGGCATATCCTAAAATGAACGTGTGCTGTATGTTAAGCTGGAGAGCTCTTCAATACATAGGTTGATCAGTTTTTATTTCTAAGGAAAGAAGACCTAGGAATGCTTAAAGAAGGACTGCTAGCTCTGAAGGGTAACCATTTAAGTCTTAGCACCTCTACTCTGTCAAAAAATGGGTGATCATATTGTTGGGACTTGCCTGCTGCTTTGGGCATTAAGAATTCATTGCTCAGATCTCTAAAATGAACTTACTAAAGACAGAGTTCCCTTGAATTATCTTTGCCAGTCCCAGCAGGTGTGTCCTTGGTGTGTCACACTGAATACTCAGAGATCAGCCTATTGTCAGCTTCTTCCCTGGTGAAGAGCAAGTGAGCTCCCACTTCTGTTTTCATTTGTTTGAATTCCTGGAAACAAAGGGTCAATATACACAGGGCCATATGGAAGAGAGGAAAGTCCCTTGAACCTGGGTTGCATGAACAATTATACCCAGCAGGGATAAGGAAAATTCAAGAATTTATCTATATGGGAGGGAAGGCAGAAAGCAGGTTTAGACAGCACAGGTGCTAATCTAAGTGCTCATCTTTAAACCCTATTTCTGACTCAAGGGAGCTGAAGCCTGGTCCAGACTGCTCTCCTACCATTTTAGGAATCAGTTGTTTGCATGCAAGCTCACACATGCAAACATTTATCCATGTCAAAAATACATGACGAAAAAGAACTGGTATTAAAAGAATGTGAAGGTTGAATGTGAAGTTACATTAGAAAAACACTTGCCCTGTTCTAGCTTCCTTATGCGTGTGTTGCGAGAAGCTTTAATTACACGAAAAACAAAATCTTGTGCTTTACTTTCATATCTTTCAAAACAAATAACAAAGCAGTATTTTTGTGGATTATGCACCTACAAAGGTGCACTTCAAGTTGCAGTAGGAGAAACCAGTGAAGTCAGACAGGATTTTTCCATCCAGCTGAGAACATGCTTTGGCCTGTATTTCCTGACCCTTACCTTGGCTTTTTTACTCCACAGCACTGGAAACAGAACCCTAAAGCATCTGATGAGTGTTGGTTGTTCTGCTCTTTGTTCAGTGCTTCTCCATTCCTGATAGATACTGTCTCATAAGGCTTACTCGGGGCTTAGTCCTGAAAGCACAGTGAGGAACAACAACAGAGAGTCCTTCCTTTGCACTGTGAAGAACTTGACAGCATCAAGGCTCGGGTCCTGCAGTGTCTCTGTTCATAGCATGGGCCAGATAAATATGGGGCACTTATTCTGTCCCAACCGCTACCTTAGCAATTCAGCCTCTCTGAGGAGCCCTTCTTCCTGTTTAATCCCATGACCTTCCTGGTAGACAGGTTCTTTAACAAGTTGATTACATCACCAAAAGCCACCGTTCCACAGTTGAGAGACGCCAGCCTTGGCCATCTGCCCATCCTGGTTCAGTGGCAAAGTGAAGGCAGCAATTAGAGCTAAAAAAGCAGTATATGAGAAATTGAAAAAGGGAGCTAGATAGCAATTTATATGAATCAGAAGTTATGAAGTGTAGAAAATCGATAAGGGAAGTGAAGGACATAGGAGGAAAAGCCATGGCTGGAAGGGCTAAGGACAGTAAAGAAGTTTTATAAATATTTAAGAAATAGAAGAAAAATGATCATTTGTAGGGGGTATCGTTTCACCTGGAGGTGATTAAACTATTAATAGCAGTGCAGCAGAGATAGAAGTCCTCAATGAGTATTTCTGTCCTGTTTAGAAAAGGAAAGCATTACGTACTTGTGTTATATGATGATGATTTCTTAGTCTGTTGTTTATGCAAAAATATATTAGAACTATTAGGACAAACTTCACAGAAATCAGGAGAGCTGGATATCTTGGCTTTAACAGTTCTAAAATTGCTGGCTGAGGGCCATCTAGGGCAGATGAATGATTAAAAGTCTTGGTATTTTTAAGAAATTCAAGATGACTGAAAAATTTCTAATAATGCACGTATTTTCCTGGGTCTTATCTGATAATTTCTGTGGTAGCCTGATGTGAACCAGGGCAAAAATAAAGGAAAAAATAAAGGGGACATTCAATTAAGACTGATGACATTTATGAAAGATGTGTAGATGTGGCACTTAGGGACATGGTTTTGTGGTGGGTTAACAGTTGAACCTGGTGATCTTAAAGGTCTTTTCCAACCTAAATGATTCTACCATTCTACTGCCAGTCAACATGATACTCTGGAAGAGAGGTCTTGTCAAACAAACTTGATTTCATTCTCTGATGAGATTACAAGTTTGGTTGAATAAAGTTAACTGCACAGATATAATAGACTTGGGGTTTTATAAGGCCCTTGGCATAGGACCACAGGCCATTCTCATTAAAAAATTAGCACTATATAATATCAAAAAAGAACACTTTCAATTATTAGTAACTGGCTAGATGACAGATCTCAAAGTAGCTGTCAGTGGTGAATCATCCCTGCAGGAAGAGTTTCCTAGTGGAAATTCAGGGGATTAGTAAAAAAAACCAGATGCTACTTAACATTTTTATCAATGAGCTGTAAGAAATTTATTTCTTTTCTTTTTTTCTTTTACCTTGCTACTGCGATGAAGCGTGTGGATGGCAAAGATGAACAGAATGGTGTAAAATGGTGGGATAGGGCAGCCTCACAGAATCCTGGACTGCTTCCTTACTTGAAGTAATATATCCATAGCCAAGGAAGGCAATTATGGAACAGGAACTTTATCGTGTCAAGCTGTTAGGTATAAAAAGACCTGGAGTCATAGGACATAGCTCAACAAATACCCGTCTCTGGAGGCTGAACTCAGGCAAACAGACATTAAAGATATGGTGCCTTTTCTTTAAAAAAAAAAACACCTGAGACAACAATTAATTATTAGAGTCAGCTACTGTGGAAGATGTAGATTCACTTTTTTTTAGTCTTCCAGCTTCACACAGGGTGTCTTTCTGTAAGGCAGCTTTAGCCAAACACAGATACTGGTTTCAAGGCTGGGCTGAAAGGGTGAATTCTGTGACCTGCATGATGTGGTTCGGCAAGGAGATACGGTGTGAGACAATGAGACTCAGGGGATGTAGAGGGAGCCCTCGTCACACAGTAGCTTTAGCAGTTTCCCTTTGAGATGGGACTCCTCAGCAAATACGTGTCTTTCCAGCTTTTGTACACTGCAGCCTGATCGATTGAGGGCTGTAATCCAGATCCACACTGTCTCCCAGTTAAGGGGAAATTCAGTGTCTGTGGTCACCAAACATCTCTAGGACAGGACCAGGCAGCTTCAACCCCACAGCTTTTGGTGGCATTTGAAATTGGGACCAGGGTTTCCCTGTTTGCTGTACCTGACCAACACTACCAAGGTGGATGCAGGTGTGGTCCACACCCCCTTTTCAGAACTCATAGCACTGGAGTTGACTTGCTAGTGAAGAAGGGCTTTTTTTACTTCAAGAAACCAGCAGCTAGCCCATCCCTGTCTGGTTCCACTCTCTACTACAGGGCCAGAGCACATCTGGGGCTGCAGCAGCAGTAAGCCTTGTTTCTCCCTGCTTTCCAGTTTAAGTCCTGCTCTGTAGACAGAGAGGAGCTTTAAGAATGTAGCATGACACAAGCAGAGCAGTCTTAGGCAGTAGGCTCTAGTTTCTTCCCAAATAACAGCATGAGCCTTGACTCCCTGATTGCAAGGCTGGCTGGGCCAGGGCTGTACCTGAGTTGGCAAGGGCCAGAGCTTTGAGTGTGACAAACTCCTCCTTTTCCACCTTGAGCTTCTTGTAGCGGCGAACCAGTTGAAGGATGGCCAGGTAGAGCTCCAGCAGCCCTGTCAGACGAGAGTGCTCTTCATCCATTATGTAGTCCTCAGCATAAACCAGCTTGTCCTCGTATGGCAGGGAGCGGTACACAATGCCCAGGATGAGAATTTCCATCCAGGCACTCTGAAGAAGGCTCATCTGGTCCCCAAGGGAGAGGTTGGAGAACCCTGACAGGGCAAAAGACAAGCAGGGTCAAATGGGTGCGCAGCAAAGTCTCTAGGAGCCTAAGGTCCTTAGTGTCCCGAGATTCAAACCAAGCACTCTTCCCTACTGGCCTGCTGCTGTCAAGAAAAACAAAAAAAGCTCACTAAGGTGACCCTATTTCTGTAGCAATCAGCACACATGGACCTTATCCTTCTGTTTGCTTCCATGCCCACCCACAGTCTCAAACAGGAATTCTGATGCTCTGATGGCATTTGTGGCGGCCCAAGGTTAATGACAACCTCATTTCAATGATCCCTACTTTTTTCATAGCAGCAACTGTTCTGTACCACATTGTCCTGCTCACTGTTCCTCTTGTAGGTTTGTATTGCAGCTGGGACCAAAGAGCAGAGAAGAGCTCCAGATGGCAGGAAAGAGGGCTTATGATGTTATAGGAGGGAATGACACAGGCCTGAGTTGCAAGTAAACTACAATTTCATATTTTGGCCAACAGGAGAAAAGGTCCAGTAACAACAAAGCACCGAAATGTGTTCAAAAGCTCAATATATTTGTAAACAGAATCCTCCTCTATTCCTCATCACCCCAGATCTCCACACTAGTAGCTCTGCCAACAACCCTACCCAGTGACAAAAATACCTTTATGGTGCCTTGCAAGTACCTAAATCACAGCCAAACCTGGTACCAGTGGAACCAGCACCCAGCAATGAACCAAATATTCTCGTCAAATACAGAAACAGCAATCATCACCGTCTGGAAATAGACCCTGACATCCCCAGAATCTACTTGAGAAAGCAGAGAGGACAAAACATAGAGGGACTCTCCACCTCAAGGTGGAAAAAAAAAGTGCACGGGAAGGAAAACTGTGTCTATAATGCCCTCCATACCAGATGCCCTTGAAGGCCAAATCATGAAAGATCTTGGGAGATGGGCACTATAACAGCCATTACAAACAACGTTATGCACAGTGTGTTGGTCCCCTCTACGCAGCTTTTGCCCATCACGGGCAGAAACTGACTTTTTTGACAGCTCCTTTCTCCTAAAGGTTCCTAGGGTGTGAGAGAATAGGACACACAGACACCTCTCAGCTGGGAGAGCGATGCTCCACCAACCTCCCCTGCCAGTTTTCTCCCCAGATGCATATTAAGCCTCAGGGATCACCAAGAGACCTGTGAGCTCATGAGCCTCTGTGCAGAAGCCTCCCAACACACTGGCTGCATTCAAGGGTCAGCTGGACTCCTTCATCCCACAGCCCCCTCTGCTCACAGTTCTTGGCCCCACGTCAGGGCCTACGTAGCCAGCCACCATGATAATAATTTGATTTCTCTTGTTATCAAGTTAGCAATTAACAAAAGAGCTGATGATTGCTATATTGACTGACTGTGGGATCTCTTTTTCTATCTGCACTATCTCAGCTGGGGATGGGAAGGCAGAAGGGTGGGTTAGTGGTATTTATTTATCTCTACGCCATGTTTTGTGTTTGTGTTGCCAGGGGAAGCAAAGGGTGATAATGGCCTGGCAGCCCTTGGACATCCAATTTCCCTTATCAGGCCACTGAATAGAAAAGAGGCCCCAGGCCACATTAATTAACAGATACCAATCAGCTGTCACGTGCTGTGAGTGCAAGGTCTGAGGGGAGCAGTGGGTGGGAGGGAAGAATCAATAAACCATTGGGGAGGAGTGCCAGAGGGAACAGCTAAAGAGGAGTCCAGGCTACTGGGGAGAAGAGCTGCAAATCCAGCTCCATGACTGTGAGACTGATTCCTGCACAGCACAGCCTGTGCTCCATGTAGCCCTAAATCCTGGTGAACCCTACCTCTTGCTCAGGCTGGGAAGTGGGTGCCTCATCCTTTGCCTCACTCTTCTGCCCCTTATACCCTGCACACAGAATTGGGCTGCTCTGGAATGCAGCCCTCCTGACTCAGTCCAAGTGTAGGGTGATGCAGCTCAAAGGCTTGGGATCATGTCTCCCCAGTTGTGCCTGCTGGACAGGGAACTGATGAGATTAGCCATGAGACAGGGGTAATGATGCTGTCTGTGCACAGCCACTGCTGCAGTCTTTAGAATACGAATTCCCTCCTTTGGTCACCCTTCTTCTAGCTCTGACCATGAAGATCAATCCAGCATTTAGGCTGCTGCCTTAAGTCCATTTTCTGGATCAGTCCTGGGGCCTTTCTGCATCTTCATTCCCTATTTGGATTACAGAAGGGTTACACCATTGCCTCTCTGCAATCTGCCAATAAAATTTGTTAAAGTTTAAGAAACTGTCATATAGTAGAGCAAGAGGATCCAGGACAGGCATGGCTCATACTTTTCTGCTACAGAATAAAGTAGGAAAAATTACTTAACCCCAGCAGTAACCTGTACATTCAGCATCTTGGTTAATCACCCTTTTCCAGAGGCTGTTACGATACGTGAGAACAGGAGAGAATGTGACCTGTGCCAAGGAGAACAACAGAGCCAACTGCAATTGCCCCACCCACCTGGGAAAGCCCCTGGCCAGAAGCATTCCCAGGTAGCCAAGGACTTCAGCTCCAGCCGAGTGAGTGAAGAGGGAGTGCTGTGGTGTCAAGCCTGGACTTGAAATGTTTGACATAATCGGGACCCTTTGCCTCCAGTATTTACACATGTGGAATGTAAGGGCTAAAGTACTGTGCCGGAATCACTCCAGTAAAGGGAAGGTCATATAACTCTCACGTTATCAAAGCTGAGATCAGGAAAAGTAAATACTAATTTTAACTGGCAAAAATCACAGGCTTGCTATTATAGGATTATAACACAGGGGAATCTCTAGTTGTGAAATTTAACTGCCTGGTTGCCTTAAGCTCCCATGAATTGTGAGAATCCAACCCTTTTGCATTCCTGAGCTGCTGATGGCCCAGTATCCAGCAAATACTTAGTGATCTGTTTCTTGCTGCTTTTCTCAAGTCTGATCCTGAAAGGTGCTTAATGCACCACTGCCATCCCTAG
>NW_020955325.1:63174-129528 GCF_003031625.1 Empidonax traillii | reverse complement strand
TTTTTTTTTTTTTTTTTTTTTTTTTTTTTTTTTTTTTTTTTTTTTTTTTTTTTTGTGATTTTCTTTTTTATTTCAGTAGTTTGGCTGTGAGAGCTCCCAAATTAAAAAAAAAAAAAAAAAAAGTCACATAATTTGTGGCAAGTGGAGTTCATAATCTGTTAATTTATTATCATTTCTGTCATCCTGGAGGGCCATTAGCAGAGGTAATAAAAGGAGATGTAATTATAGGATCTGAGGCCACTCCAGACACAGCTGCTGTCACTCCACTTGCCATATTTCATTCCGTGCTAGTACTATCGTCTTCCTGGTGAGAATAGCACAACAGCTACCCTGGGAGAGTCTTCATCGTCACCCCTCAAGAGAAGTCCTGTCACCCTGCATCAAAGCAAGAAGAAAAGGTGGATGTTGTTCAAAGACAATTAGGATGGGGGGGAGAGTGGCTAGTGGGGAGGGGGCCTTGTACAGAAGGGCACAACTCCACACAGGCTAAGCGTGACTTTTGAGCTAATGACTAATAAGGCTATTGAGCTAATAACATTTTCTAAATACCATTAAATCATGCTTTATTATTATTATCATCATAGGAGAGTGTGTTTAAGCTTTACTGATTTTATTTGCTAACACTTTAGGGTAGAAGTTTGTGTTGATACTTGGGATCCTAAAAGGTTGGTAGGACTTTAATGTCACACACACCATTCTTTATTAATTTCAGTGTGAATACAAGGCAGGAATATATGACTTTTTCTCCTTTTTCCATCCTTCTCTGACCAAGAGTTCATGCACACAGGAAGCAATGTCACGTTTTGTTCAAAATCCTTGGAAGGCAGAACTACAGGGCATGGTTAATTTAGACATGTGGCAGTCTCCTGGCCCTGCCCTGCTCTGCCCCCTTGCTGCCTAACTCAGTATGTTTCATACTTGTTCCGGAACTACGGAGTATTTTGTTCCATTTTTATGAACCGTCTTTTATTATGTTTTTTTTTCTCAGTACTGCTCTCTTGTTTAACAGTCCCTGAGCTCTCTCACGTGCACACAGTCCTGTTGTACTATACTGCTGCTGGTCTGAACTGTGCCAGGCTGTGGCTGTTTACTGGATTGCAGGAGAAGAAAATACACAGAGAAATCTGAGACAGTAACAGGTATGTCCTGCTTTCAGAAAGGAGATGTGCAAGAGCAATCTCTACTATACTCCTGTTCTGGGATAATATCACCAGGCTAGAAAACTTGGTAGGAACTCAGAGCTGAGCATCCCACGCTCATTCCACTGCCACAAGCTGGAGAACTACAGCAGGGCACTCTGTGCGAACAGAAACAGCCAAGGTTAGAGGAATGTACATGGGCACCTCACTGGAGAGCTGTAGCAGCTAATTCCATTGCCTTAAAGCCATTCCTGTTAACACCCCAAGTATTGGGTTAGTAGAGCAATCCAGGCTGAGTTCCCTAATCACCACTGTAACCCCACTTGTGATGAATCAGCCCCAGATGGATTCTAGCACTAGTGATGGGTATAATCCCTGCAGATACTGCAGATCTCTTGTAAGAAGGGCACCACCAAGATTAACCTCTACTCAGAAACACTGTCCTGAAAAAGTTTCTCCAGACTTCCCAGTCCCATCTCATAACAATCCATATTCCATATAGCTCAGAAAACCATTAACTCTTGAATTACTTGAGAAATACTCCCTCTGGAAAAAGAGAAGCAGCTACCAAAAAGCCAAAACAGGAGCTACAGAAAGAAGCAAAATACATGGGAGAACTAAATTCTCTGATCACTCTTGTTAAGATGTCTCACCAAACAACAAAGAACTTAAAGCCAAGAAGCAAAGAAAGAGAACACAGACCCATGCAGTGGAAGACAGAGACAACATGCAATAAATCACATGATCCTGTATCAGAGCCTTGAATATTCTCCTGACACAAGGAGGTGGGACAGAAGGCAGGAGATAGCTGAAGTAAGCTGTTTATAGCTGTAGAGCGCTGTCTGAAGCAATCTTTGGAAAGTAGCCATGTAAACCCCAAGGATATCCCCTGAGTTCCCTGGCCAGCCTTCTCTACACACAAATCCTACCTATATGTTTTTGGAGGGATTAGAGAGAGACTAGAAAGAGGGGAGGCATTTTCCCTTCCCAGTCCAAGTCTTTGTCCTTAGAACTTCCTTGATGGCCATGTGTGCTTCTTCAGCCTGGGTCCACCCTACCTGCAGGTGTGAGGCACTTGTTATGCCATTTGATCACATAGACACACACTGAATATAGTCAATGAGCCTTTCAAGGCCAGTCACACTGCCAATAAGTTGTCCTCATTATTTGTCAACACAGAAGCCTGGAGATTCATTGACAATAGCATGTTGTCTATCACAATGGGACTTGTTCTGTGATGAATCCATTATGACAAAAGCTTTTTTGAGTCTAGGCAAGAATGACCCTGATATTAGCTAAATTGGTTAGAGTCTGGTGCTAGTAATGTCAAGGCTGTGGGTTTGATCCCCGTATAGGCTATTCACTTATGAATTGGACTTGATGATCCCTGTGGGTCCCTTCCAACTCAAAATATTCTGTGATTCTATAACATCCACTACAGACTTGGGGTGTACCTGTCTTTTTATTAGCAGTAACGTCCAGTCACAGCCATAACATTTAATCATCTATAAATGCAACAGACCTAGGTCATGTTGATGTAGTGCAAAATCACAAAAGTCCACTGTACCATCCCAGAGGCTGTTTCCCAAATGCTTTCACTGGGCCACTCAATGCCAGATACAACAGAGAACTTCACTGTATCATATCAAAGCCTTCTGCATAATCCAAGGGCACATGCATACAGAGTCATCACTTTATGCACCTACATCATAGGCTGCATTGGAGTTTTTTACCAATGAGAGCCCACCACAAGCAGTTTTTCGTGACAGTACTTTTCATGCATCGCTACATGAAAAAATCCTGGTTGAAGACAAAACTGATAAGTGCAGAGATAAATAATAGCTCCCTTTGCTGTTCATGTTACACCCTTGTAATGCCCTGTTTACCTGGGATGTGCTTTGCCCAGCCAATGATCACCACCAGTTCCCTGTCTGCCAGGTCACAGAGGGTTGTCAGGGCTTTGATGTCGCTCTCTGGCATGGTTGGATCAGGCATGGCATAAATCTTCTCTGGCTCAGCCACCAGCAAGTGGGAGACGATCTTAGTCACTGCACATTTCAAAGGAAAAGTGTTGTTACATCTCTCATGATAAAAGGTGAACCCTCCTGGGATAAGACATGACTACAGAGCCCATGAGACCTCAGTAATGGTTTTGATCACAACAGGAGAAGACTACACTGCAGCTACACAAGCTGTAGTGATCTGCCTATGCCAAACCAGCTCTGCACAGGGATGACAAAAGCAGGAAGCTGCTGTAATGTTGTCAGCCATTTTCTCAATAGGGTCTAGCAAGGGGAGATGGAGACACAAAGGTGTTGGTGGGATGTGGAAAAGTTTAAAGAACTATGGGTGGTATTGAAAAGAGAAAGCATGGGACTGGTTTTGTTAACATAGCTTGGGTAAAGGAAAAAAAGATCAGACTATCACTAAATGGATTTGCATAATCTCCTAGGAAAGGTCTTGTATTTAACCCTAGGTACGATGAATAACAGCATCTGAGCTGTACCTTAGGCCCACCTAATTTACCTCTACACTACGAGAAAATCCTAGTGCTGTTGACTGACACAGGACTCTGAAGTGACAACTGCTACTCTACATTTTGGGAGACCAATGAAAAGAAATACAGTGGCTGCTCAGGGGGCAGCAATTCAAGGCTAATACATACGTGGCTTTTTAGCTGGGGGAGGGATCTGTAAGCTCAGGTAAGTGCTGCTCTCAGAATCCAGTCTCCTCTTGTATTTCTGTCGGCCTCCACGGACTCGATCCAGACGAACACCTGCAGGTAAAACAAAAAAGAAAAAATCCTCATGATTCCTTAGTGCCTTAGGGAACCTTGACATTCAGATGCTTAAATTTGCTAAGTAAGATGTTCCCCATACTCCAGGGAGCTTCCCTCTCTCAAATGCTTGAGATCTCAGCTGAACCCAGCAATCTTAATACTAAGTAGACTGCCTCCAGCTCTAAGCATGCTGCTGTGAGCTTTACTTTTATTCAAAACATTAATGAAGACAGAAATTAACCCATTCAAACTCTTGAATCTCATCAGTCTAATGGACAAATGAAAAGCTTCAGAACTCAATGCCCTCTAGATGATCTTGCTTTAAAAAAGAAAGACTTTAAATGTCAATCAAACCTGTAGTTATAAAACTAAGCTTTTAGATTGTTCTTAAAAATGAAAAGTTAAATGTTCTGTGACCTCTCACTGTTTATATTTGAGAAAAGTGACCTATAGCAAACAGATAATGAACTATGAATCCAACAAAAATGTTTCAGCCTTGATCAAGTAAGGCAACAGTAATAAAAGTAGAATCTAAATAAATAGAAACAACCTCTACCACAATAAAGCCACGATAAAGATGAATTAGGGAGACACCGAAGAATTTGTTGCAGCTCTTTCAAAATACAGTGAATCAAACTGGAAATACACACTGAAAATAGTCCCCAGTGACTAGGAAGTACCAGTGACTGTCACCTTGCAAAAAAACCATAGCAGCATCAATAGACCAGGAACAGCAACTAAATTGTGCTATTAGTACAAAATATAGTGTTAAAAAGAAATCAGTTATTTCTGACCAGCCATATAGTCTCAGGTAATCTGGTCTTATGAAATTGGGATAACTTAGTCTTCTGGGAAAAACAGCTTTTGGGGGAAAAAAATCTTTCAAGACAAATGTAGGAGTATTCAAATAGAATAAAATTTTGAATGTACACTATACAAGTACTTCCTTAGAAACACACAGTAGTTTATCTAGTCTGATCACGGGAACCAATTATGTGATACACTTACTAATCACACTGAGCTATTAATATTTTGCAATCATACCATACATAAACACAAACAACTAAAAACAAACACTCCACATCAGGTTTGAAGTGATGCTTTTGGAACAACTTGTACACCTGAAAAAACCTGTAGTCTTCTGGCGAATATTCTACCCTAGAAAGAGGCACATGTCTGTCACTCTGTGTTTTAATGCTGTGTTTGCTTACTATGCCATGGAAAGGAGAAAGCTTTTACTGTAAAGCTCACACCAGCCACACCTATGCCACCTGAAACTGCTACTAGATCCTGATACTCTTTATGGCTAGAGCACCCAAACTGATTTGACTGACAGTACTAACTGCCCCCTAAGCAGCAAGAACACCAGGCCAACAATACTCAGTGATACAATCTGGTAACAACATCTCCCACTGAGCAGGAGAAACAGGAATGAGCAGGTGTGGAGCTCTGCAAAGCAAGGGAACTGCCATTGCAGGTGGCTGCTGTGGGAGGACCACAGATATTGGAGAGGAAGACACGAAGCTGATACAAGTGAGCTCAGGTCACACTGAGTAATTTCCTTCCCCTGTCCCATTTTCTATTTTTGTCTCTATATGGAGAATTCACTGACATCCCTAAGCATAAGTGCACCTTTCTCCTCCATTACATGGTATTGTTTCTGAAAATGATGCCTATTTCTTCTTCTTTTACCTCCATTCCCAGCAGCAGGTAGGCTGTGGGCAAGACTCCTCCCTGGGTGCCCCAACACGCACCAGAGACCAATTTAAGAGAGGACAGCCAGGGAATCCCAAATCTGAGGTTATCTAGGTAGACCCCTGAGGAACAACGCTAATATAGAAAGAAGACCTCTATTCCATGCTCTGCTGAATGTGTGACATCTACCTATAAGCCAGGAAAGATAGGAGATACACAAATTTCAGGAGCTGCCAGTAAACCAAGCAACCAGGAATGAAAATGAAAAGGGTCAGAAATACACTGTTGAAAGATTAGAGAGGAATCCAAAACAGGCTGCAAGACTTCAGGACTGAATCACAGTTTCCCAGGACCCTCCCAGAAAAAGGATGCATTCCTTTGCACCAGTGGTCAGGATGTCATCCGTGCAGGGAGGTGCCATTCTCAGCCCAGCAGAAACTAACAAACAGCCTTCCAGGATGCTTTCACTGTGCAGTTTGATAAACAGCAGGGAGGGGGAACTGGGAGGAGTAGGGATGAAATGGGGGAAGGAGCTTTTTTCTTCCTCCCAAGGAGAAGCACGCCATCGTCCAGTGCTTGGCAGAGGGATGGCTGCACAGGTTGCAGTGGTACTAGGGACCCTCAATCAGATTATAAGGACACAAAGGACTTAAGTGCATTAAAAAAAGATAAGAAAGATGCAGAGAGATTTACCCTCCATCCCTCCTTCCCTCACTGAGCAGATAGAGGTCTGTTTGCCCAAGGACTTCAGCTTGTTAATTTTGATCAACTGTTTGTCCTCCTCTTGTTCCCCTTTCCTGTGCAACACTCCTTGAGGCAAACATTTTCAATCAGCACTCACAGAGCCACTGTTCTACCCTGTCATCATCACTCCAGCCACAGAGCTGGTGAATAGACTGAGCCCCACGGTAGCACATCCCTGCACCAGCTGCTGAGTGCAGTGGCCTGCAGGTGCTACAGTAAACAAAAGCATTTAATCCCTCAAGTCCCTGACTGTGACACTCCACACATAACCATCATGGTAAAATCCCTTTCCCAAAGATCTGACAGCCTAGTGGGTCATATCTAGATGGAAGGAAAGGGTATGGCCCAAAATCAGTATCTGTGGTACTTAGGTACTCAGGTTAATGTCTGCTGCTCTACTTTGATTTCCTCTGGGGTTGATTTTAAGATAGGTAGAGTGATTATGATGCAGCTCTGAGAGAGACACTAAAGGACATTAAAATGGAGTGGCAAGGTGTGGTGGGTGAGATGAGAGAAAGCACGGAGCAGAGAAGAGATGGACGGGGATATAAACTGGGATATGAATGGAAGGGGGAGAGTGTAAGGAGAAGGAAGATGAAAGAGAGAGGGCTGGAGCAAGGCTGAGTGGTACATACACTGGAATCACAAAAGCAGGTTTCACAGCTGAACATTACATGCAGCCACCCAAACATTAAGTAACTGTAAGGTGCAGCAGCCACTTACAAGATGTAGCTGGTCCATACTGAAGACCTTTCAATATGATTTGGTGCTGCAGCCTCATAAGACAGAAGGAAATGAAAGCTGTTGCCTTCCATCTCCAGCACAAACCCTGTTGTCACAAAAATCACAACTGACCCATTCAAAGGAGACAAGTGACTCACTCTACAAAACTGTCACCACCATAGGCACTCCTGGACACCCCTTTTTGACATTATCAGCAAGAAGGTGAGATGCAATGGTACAGGGCAAAGTTTGGAAAGTACCACCCCTTGATAACTTATCTTGCTGGCAGGTCCTTCCACTCCCATGTATTTCAAGAAAATGCTGCTGTTAATTGAATTTTGTTACTTTTGGAGGGACTCTGAATAAGTCCTGGCACCCCATCTGACCTACATATGGAGCTGACCATGGTGTACGCCATAGGGATTGAGTTCCAGCTCACCGGCAGCTCTCTCTCAGCATCCCTGCCTGCCTGAGCTGCTCTGACCTAGTAGGGAGGAGTGCAGAGCCTGGACTTGCGCAGGACTTCTCGGTTCAGCATCCTGCCTAGGGAAGGGATGTCAGTTTTCTAACTGTCCTGTGGGTGCCACTCGTGTTCCAAGCGCTCTTGCAGAGAGGTCTGTGCCAGCACCGAGCCTCTGCAGTGGGAGAGCTGATCTGCTGATCTGTTCCAGCTCCCTGCATTTCTCTGACATGCCCCTTGGAGAGACGTCTGCCTGACAACTTTGGGATCAGATGTCCCCTTACTGACTTGATAACATCAGGCTTTAGGGTTTTTTTCTTAATGGAAGTAAAATAATTCCAGCTTTTTTTAAAAGCTGGACCCAGGCCGAGACTGTCGGAAGTAAAAATAGCCGAGTATGCAGAGGCGACAGAGCAGAGTCAGGTTTAGTTTCTCTTTTATTTTCTGGGGACTAAAAATACTCTTAAAAGCTCCGCGAAGCTAAGCCATGGCCAGTGGCAAATGCAGTCTAGGCCCAATATCAGCTGTCGCATCAAATTACTAGCCTCACCTTACTTTCCATCCAGTCCTATCACATGCCCATGAATTGATAGGAACAGAAAGATCTACCTTGCCAAAGAGCTAACAGAGGAGTCAAGCTACAGGGTTTGCATGGCACAATATGAGTCTAGACCAAGAAGGACACAACCAAAGGGAACACAGGGCAAGTGCTGGCCCTGAAGCAATGGTAAAAGGGCTGCTTTTGCTGACCTTCCCTGATAGATTAGCCAGGTCCTGTGCCCACAGCCCAAATAATCCTTGAGCTGCAGTTTCCCCACCAATACAGCCTGCTTGCTTTCCCAGGGTCTGAGCTGGGGTGATGCTCTGTAGCTAACAGAGATGCACCTGTCCCCAGGAGCTGCAGCCTAAGTTCATGGATTGGCTGTGACCAAGGAAGCTGGAAAGTATAGGCTAAGACCAGAGAAGAAAGAAAGTGAGAAGGGTTGTGCCCAAGGTGTCTCTCACAGAATTTCCCTCTTCCTTTCTGCTCTAAACTTTAGGAGAGACAGCAGGATGTGGCTTTTGGATGAGTGAACCAGGAGGAAGCCTATCAAGGAAATACAAGAGCGGCGATGACCATAAAAGTCAGACTTGCCAAGACAGGGAAGGAACAGACTATAAGGAAAGGCATCTCTTCCTAAGAGGAATGGAGAGGCTGCAACCTGACTAGGCTCTCTTTTGTTACTCAGATTCCAGCTTCGGAAGGGGAAAAGACTCTTTTATACTATTAGGCTTTTACACGGCTGCAAAAAGAGGCCAGCCTCATGACAATCTTCTGGTAGGTGACTGATTCAGTTATCCAACTCATTTGCACTTGAGGGTTGCAGATCAGCACAGCCAGAAGAACCCAGCAACTAGCATGGTGCAGGTCAACAAGCCTGGAAATTACACTTGGAAAGAGAGGGTAGAAACTAGTCTGGAGAGGGGGGCAGTGGAGATGAAAATCCACCTCCCGTGTTGCAATGCCCTACAGAGAGATTAGATCAGTTCAAGCAGGATGCTGCAGCCTCTTCCACCTTTGATGTTTTCAGGATTATGTTAGGTAGGAAAGTTTCTTTTCTGGCTGGCTGGCTGAAGAATCCCTGGACTCACAGAGACAGGTTAGCCCTGAGATGCGTGATGATACCTGGTGCCAGAGGCTTCACGTGCCTTGGAGCAGTAACACAAGGTGTCAGCTCCTCACATACAGAAACACAAGCAGCATGTCCCAAGTGGTTGGTCCAAAGCATAGAGTGTGGTGTAACTGGCACAGCTTGAAAACCAGTCTTCCTCCTCCACCAGTGCCAGCTGCATGAGGGCCAGCTCTGCAGAGCTGTCTCTGCAGCAGTAGCCATTGCTGTGTCTCAAATGTACATCTTCCCATGCTGAGCCCCTCTCACCTTGCTCCCACAGTCACCTTGGAAACTCAGGAATTAACAAGGTCTTCAAGGGCAAATGGGAATAAAGAATATCTCAGTACCTTGTTCTCTGTAGTAAACCCCACACCCACACATTCACCCTACGTCCATGGTCCATGCAAATGTTCTCCTTTGATTGCTTCCCCTCCCAGCCCTCTAAACAGTCTGAAGCAGGACAGCAGCTGTACTGTTTATGCCATCCATGGCCACAATGCCTGCACAGCAGCAGGCTGAGGGGCAGTCTGTGAAACGAGGGATACAGGAACATGCCTGCCAGGAAAAGACCAAGATTGCCTTTCACAAGAAGACCTAAAGGATGACAAAGCCCCAGCCACACTGGCTTTCCAAGAGGTAGTTCTCAGAGATAAAGCCCCTAAGAGGTGTTTGCTTCCTAGAGGAATCAGCAGTCCTTGGGTGTGATTTAACTCCCTTTACGTTAGGGTTTGACAGCTCCCTTCTGTGCATCTGGGCTCCCCTGACATGCAACAGGGAGAAGAAGGCACCTCCACATTCATCTCACTGGCCAGCCAAGTACCTGAGGAGGAGTGATGACAGATACTTCTCTGCACTGACTACCAAGAGAATGCCTGAGGGGTCAAAACAATGCTTTCTCAGTCCAGTTTTCTGTCTCATTCTATTTAGGTGGAGCATATTTTGGAATAGGTAGAAAAGCATGGATCAAGAACAATTTTTAGATATGTTACACAATGGAGAGGCTCCCAGCAGTGCATGGAGAGAGGCCTGCTTGTGACAGAGATCCACAGAGGCAAGGGAGTTAGACCCACCAACAGAGCATGCTGCTGCTTTGGCTATCCTCTTAAAGCAACTCTGATTGAGCCTTGGAGCCTTGAAGCTTCTCCTGAAGTTCTCACTCAGCAGTAGCTTTTCTAATGGTAAGAGCTATTGTCCACTTATTATTTAATTCTAAATTGGAACAGCTGTGCCAGGCAACTTGAGCAAAGACCCTTTCAGGATACCCTGCAGCCCAAAGGCTGGCACAGTCTTCAAAGGTGAACAAGGTGAAGGGATTGAGAATCTCGGCAGAGCTGAGTCACTGGTGCACATAGATCAGCAGAGACTGTGACAATGTTGATGCACATGCCTTAAGTTACTGTAGAGCAGTGGGACATATATTCGGTCCCATCCTATTCTTGCATACCTCAAAGAATCTTACCTGATGTGTTGTCAGAACTGCCTAAAACCTTGTAGCACAATGGTTGGGGTCTAAACATCCCTGTATGGTTGTTGCAGTTTTTATGTGCTGCTTTTTTTCTGTACATACTATAAGTGCACTATGCTCTGTTTTTGGTGGCAGAATGCACAACGTGTTTATCATAAACCTGTACAGAGGTGATGTCTCTCTGAACCCACAGAGATGGATATTGATGGAACCTGGAATTCATATTTGATAGAATGGAGATTTAATGAGGTGTGGTAAGAACCTAGACAGATAAATAATTCAAAATGAATTGGAGAAACCAAACTAAAAAGATTCATAATCCACTGAATGTGGGAGAAGGTGTAGAGATAGTCCTCGATGTGCCATTCTTATGTTCAGAAAACAGATACCAAGTGCCATTAGCCTTATGTGCCCTTTGTGGACAGCCCATCCACTGGAAGCCTCCTCTTTGGAGAATTACCGTCACCCTAACAAAGGCAGCACATGCTTTGTGTCACACCATTACCCAGCTCAGCTCCAGCCACACTGCAATTACTCAATCCATGTCTTGGAAAATAGCTGGGTGTGGATGGTATACACATCAAGATGCCACTCACTGCTCCTGCAGATCCTGTTTCAAAGGACAGGGGGTTGCCTGTCTGTTTTTAAACATAAGGATATTTTAGAGAGAGAAAAACAATTTTTCATTCTCTTTTTTCATTAGGATACCTTCAACAGGGGTATTTCTGGCAGCAGCTGGAGGCAGAATACTCTATAAATACAAAGGCGTCAAATTGCACACAGCAGCAACCTGATCAGGGCTACCTTTTAATTTCTGACATAAGCTGGCCACTAACCCAATTACCCAGGGTCCCTGGAGGAGCCCTCATGCTTCCCAGGAAGCACAAAGCAAGAACCCAAACATACTGCAGGGATGTTAGCTGAGCTTTCACTGAAATCAAATATCTTTTTGAGAACACATGGTCTGGAAGCAGGGATGGGGAGAGGAGGGAGAGTTTGCTTGAAACACTTTGCTCCATTGAGAGATTTTTTCACTTGAAAACAGAAATGAAACACCCTCCATCTGGTTACATTGCTGAAAAGGAGCTCTGTTGTTGATTCAGTTATCTGGATTTCAGTAGAGGATGAAGACAAAGTTACTAAGTGGAACTAGTTTGAGATGGCCAGTGTTTGAAAACCCTTGTTCAGATGCTAGATGACTGCACCAAATTTACTACATCACAGAGCCACGTCTGTCCGGGATGACAGATTTGATTCCGTGGGAAAAATTCATATTAGCAGCTGGTAAGAGAAACAGAAGAATTAGGACTAAATACCAACAAAGTTCCACTGACTACAGGGTTTTCTAATCAGACAAGGTCTTTAACAGGAGAAGCATGGATTTAAGAGATAGCTGCTTCTAAAATTTGGAGATTGCAGTCTCACCATGTCTGAAGTGGGGACCACCTCCAACATTCACAGAGATGCAGGCACTTGGGCAGCACAAGGGTTACCAGGTTATTGCAAATTTCTGTGAAGCAGGATAGTCCCAAAGAGACCAGGGACAGGAGG
The DNA here is from genome assembly GCF_003031625.1 of Empidonax traillii. Classification (NCBI taxonomy): domain Eukaryota; kingdom Metazoa; phylum Chordata; class Aves; order Passeriformes; family Tyrannidae; genus Empidonax; species Empidonax traillii. Next base: position 117,320 of record NW_020955325.1, on the reverse strand, counting down.
GAAAGGGGAACAATTAAGAGGAAGATAAGCTGAATGAACTTTGGGCTCTCTTATGCTGACTTATCTTTCCTGTTTCACTACCTGGCTGTGCAGTGGCAGTATCCACACATTCCAGCAATCTTTACATCAGAAATAATATTAGACAGATAGGACTCCAACAGCTTGGGAGATTTGTAACAAAGAATTTGGGATCCCTGGTAAATTTTAATATGTTCTCCAGAATTTCTTATGGAAATGCACTACGAGCAAAGAAACAAAGTCTCGGAAAGGAATAATTGTACCTGGGATTACTACACCAAAACAGATACAGCTCTGGGAAGAAAGAGAAAGAGAGTCACCTAGGTAAGAGAAGTCATATGTCTTTACTGGATGATTGCCTATCCTCTGTCTTGCTGTTAAAAAGCCTCCTTTTTCTGCATCCAGATCAAGACTATCTTCCTTTACCCTCATTCCTTGCATTTGTAGACTTCACTCTCACCACACAAGAAATGGCTGCTGGGTGACTTCGGAGAGCCGAGAGGCTAAGCCTTCAAAGACATTCAGACTGGGGCAAAACACCTCCTGCAGGGCATGTTTCCTGTCCTGGGAATTCCCACTCCTGCTTTTAGCATGTCAAATGCTTGTAGATCTGGGTGACTTCTATCTTCTGCTTTCTGAAATAAGGCATACCTCTCTATCACAGGACACATCCCCAGGACTCTTTCCCTCTTTACCGTCTTTCTTGGGAACCAACCAGTGATGTCTGCAAGAAACTGGGCAAAAGCCACTCACATATCTCAGAAAGCTACTCCTAGGACTCAGCCATAAGCAGGACTCTGAAAAGACAAATTTCAGCACTGGCAGGGAGCAGAAGACAACAGTTCTTCAGCAATATAATAAACTTTTATTTTATTAAGAAGGAAAAGAAGATTTAAAACTTGGTGGAATAATGGATGACACCTCAATGCCTGGACGAGGTTTTTTTTAGACAGTTATTTTCTTTGCTGCATGGTTTGTCGCTGTGTGATGTAACACATGATTTCATGTGCATGCACTTCATGAAAGCAATTACTGAACCAGCTTTGCTTCTTTTTCCAAACTGTTTATGCTCCATTTGGATCTCTGCAGATGTGCCAGCACAAAACAGGGAGCAACACAGCTTTAGAAACAATACAATCCAAAACAGACCCACCACTGGCCAAAGCTCAGCCCATCAGCAATGCAGGTGGTGTCTCTGTGATTACATATTCAAGAAAGGGTAAAACCATGCTGTACAGCAGCTTAGAGGTGTGAGAAAATATGGGAGAAACAGCCCTACAGATACCAAGGTCAGAGAAGAAGGAGGCAGAGGAGGTGCTTCAGGTGCCGGAGCAGAGATTACACTGCAGTCCATTGTGAAGATCATGGTGAAGCAAGTTTTCCTCCTGCAGCCCATGGAGGACCACAGTAGTGTAGATACCCACCCTGCAGCCCATGGAAGACACCACACTGGAGCAGGTGGACATGCCCTGAAGGAAGGTACAGCTTGTGGAAAGTCTGTGGTGGAGCACGCTCCTGGTGGGAGCTGTAGACCATGAGAGGAGTCCATGCAGAAGTAGGTTTTATAGCAGGAACTGTGGCCTATGAGGGACCTACACTGGAACAGTTTGTTCCTGAAGGACTGTACTCTGTGGAAAGGACCCATGTTGGACAGTTTGTGAAGAACTGCAGTCTATGGGAAGTACTCACTTTGGAGAAGTTCATGAAAGGCTGTATCCTGTGAGAGGAACCCCAAACAGCAGTGGTAGAACAGTGCGAGAAGGAAAGAACAGCACAGATGAAGTGTGATACACTGACCACAAACTCCCAGTCACTGTTCACCTGTGCTGCTTGGGGCAGAGAAGATAGGTCTCATGAGTGAGTTGAGCCTCAGAAGAATCAGAAGTGGGAGGAAAGTGGTTTTAGTTCGGTTTTTATTTCTCAATATCCTACTCTCTTATTAACTGGCAAGAAATTAAATTAATTTTCCCTAAGTCGAGTTTTGCCCATGACAATAATTGCTGAATGATCTCCCTGTCACTATCTCAACTCACAAGCTTTCTCAGCATATTTTCTGCCTCTGTCCTGCTGAGAAAGGAGAGTGAGAGAGCAACTTGGTGGGCACCTGGTGGCCAGCAAAGGTCAATCCACCACACTGACACACAGAGAAGGACTGACATCACTGGCCTTGTCACAATGCCACTCTGCAAGGTGACACACAGGATTGCAACTTTAGAGAGGCAGCAGAGGTGTGGAGGGCAAAGCTGGGAGGTCATGTTTAACCAGCCAATGTCCAAAATAAAACCTCTGAACCCACATACACAAGCCATGTGTCATCTGAAATTACATCTGCCTCTTGAAGACAAACAAATTGCTGTAGAACAGAAAGGCCATGGGTGGCTAGAGCATGAATGGCAAGGGCACATTCTCCCTAAAACTGACAAGGTATATTGAATTTTTAAAAGAGACCTGCCAAAGTGCTGAAATTTCTCTATCCATCATTCCAGAAGGCCAGAGAGATCTAGTTCTACTCTGTAGAGCCCAGAGTTAAAGAGCTATGTTTGGTCATTGTAGTCACAAGACAGACAGTGATGGGAGCAAAGAGAGGCAATGGAGTGGACAAAACCAAGGATGCCTAGCTCTGAAAAATGCCACTCCCTTGCAAGTTGCAGGGCATGCTTTCTTTCACTGGCCATCCTCACTGGCCAGACTTGAATGTAGGTATCATCTTCTCCATCTGGAGTGAGCATTATCACAGGTTGCTTAGGTTTCCTGATTTTTGCAGAGCAGCGGGGCATGCACTTCTACTGGACAAAACCGTGAAGATGCTCATTTCCCATGGCCTGCAGACTGGTGCCTCAGCAAGTTCAAGAGCAGCAGAGCACAGGTTTTCTGGGGACAGTGCCTTCCACAGGGGCACTGGGACTGGAGTCTGCTGCAATCCTGGACTCCAGATTCAGCAGCTTCCTATATGAGCCTGTTACTGAGGGCTAATTAATGCTCTCTGGGGGCACATTCCAGATGGAAGGGGAAAGAGAGAGACAAGCAGCCAGACAGGCCAACACTTCAGACATCTGAGCCAGTTGGGCTCTGTGGGCAGAGTGTTCTGCTTGCCACTTTCCCCAGTGAGTCTTGCCTGCCCTGCAGCGTCACGACAGGAGAACCTGAGACAGCAAAGCTCTGGTGTCTGTGCAGTTCCCTTGTTGCAATACATTGATCAGAGCTCTCTCAAAGAAAGTGGTCTGGATATCTGAGACACCTATTGATTGCTCCATTGGCTCTCTTCCTGCCCTGATCCTCATTCACTCAGCATTGCCTGAATAATCTGCACTTCTGTGTTAGGGGAAGTCTCCCCAGATCTTAAAGGGCTACATTCACAGCTCTTTGCCTAGCTGTAGCCCATGTAGGGAGGAGAGATGTCTGGTGACCTTATATGTAGGCCCCAAGGGGAGGACCTAAGTCCCTCCTACAGCATCAAGCCAAGCACTTCAAGTATTTGGCAGAACTTGAAGTCATGGCTACTTGTTTTTGCCATCTTTGAGTACTGGTGCCTTCTGCTTGAAGAACAGGCTCATGCCACAAGCCCAGCAGGCAGGAGATGGTATGTACATCATATATAGTGAGAATAACCAGGAAAATGAGAAGAAATCATGAAGTCCTTAATCAGCTACTAATGGAATATCACACTTTTCTTCTTGAACAAAAGGACAGTTTCTTGACCCAGGAACATCCTCACTAAGTTACAAATTCTCTGCCAAGAACATCAAGGAGAAACATGTCAAGAGAAGAACTGGTTTCTAGATCTTGCCTTTAAACAAAAAACTGTTTTCCTCCAAACTTGAGATAATCAAGCAGGAGGAAAAACATGGCTTAGCAACCTTCTGCCATGGATGAACCCAGGGATGAAGAGATACACCAAGGCAAAGTTGGAAGGGGAACTACTGAAAGGAAAAAAAAACCATAGCTCAAATATCAAGACACATCCTAATGAATGCTTGGAGACTGTAGAATAGGCTCTCTGGGGAAACCAAGACATTGGGGATTTTTAAAAACAGTTAAACTATTAGAACTGTACAGCTGAGAACACCTGTGCCTTGGCACAAGAAAAGGGATGAATGAGCTAATAAGATGAGAGATCAGCAATGGAAAAGACCAATGAACCCTTTCTAATCCAAAATTCCTTGTCAATTCTGCATTTTGAGCAAATCAAACAATTGTGGATTTGTTCTTTCTAGAAACTCCTGGCTCTGGAGACCAAAGAGTGTAAACCATTTTTCTTCTTGGATTTGGCTTTTAAAGACGTGTATTGATTGAATTCTGTATATTAATACCTTGTGCTTCCACCAGGCTTCACATAAAGTTAACTAATAGGTCCTCATAATCCTTTTGCAAAACAACGCAGTAGGACCCGTATTTCTTAGCTTGGAATACTGAGCAAAAGAAAGAAAAAAAGATGCCTGCCCAACATCACTTGACCGCTCTGCGTTAGGGCAGAGGAGTCCTATTTGCAGATTGCTAGTGTATTCTCCTCTTGATATTATCATGAGCTCTTGTATCCCATTGCTATCAATAAATCTTTATGCTGTATATTCCACAGCACTAAACATTATGGGCAGGATCACAGATACACTGTAACGTCAATAGCAAACCACCCTTCCCCAGAGACTTTAATGATGCCAGATCAATCCCGATATGAATAACTAAATACACTTCAGCACAAAAGCAGCCTTAGAGTCAAATTCCAGTTTGCCATGAGAAGTATCCCATAGAGTTCAGGAGTTCATGCACAGCATGGTGTGAGTGAATCTATGCTGCTTTTCAGCCTAACTCTGGTGTGGAAATAGTTAACTGTTTTCCCACAGTTTGGAAGCTAAGACACAAAAACTTCACTGAACCCTGCTCTGAAGAGTGTTGAACTTCCAGAATTGGAAGGAAAAGATGCCTTGCCTACACAGTCAGCAAGCCAGTACCAGCTCCTGTGATTCTGCTCCCACAGCTGCCAGCTCTGAGAGACAACTGCTTGGATGCAGGGCAGCATAGATACAGGCAGCCAGCAAGACTTGACCCATGATGCTGCTCTGAAGAGTGACTGAAGCCACTACAGGCTTTTAAGGTTATTTTATGGGATTCAAATGAACAGGCTACAGTGCACTATAAACCTGCGCTCCCGCTAAAGCCAGTGTCACTAGTGTGTATTGGCATGTGGGAAAGGGGATATATCCCCTCCCTAATCTATCACATGAACAGAAGCAGGTTTTCAGTGGTCCCTCTCTAACTACAAAGTAGGTGCCTCCTTCCCAGAAGCAGATCTCCTGAGTCTACCACCTCTACACCTAGGTCAGGGTGGGCCAAACTACACAAGTTTGCATCTCTACCCTTGGTAACTGGTGTGCTCTAGAAGGAAGATTTTCAACCACAGAAACTATACATCCATCAAAGAACAAAACTGGTTTAACACCTAATCTACATTCTTTACAACATTGGCTGCCATCAACCTGCCCCTCAGGAAATGAGAGAGCGCTACTGAGAAGCAATACACACTCAAGTGACATTGTACAATTCATCACCAGCTGCTATGATGTTATAACTTGGAAGAGAGTTGTGTGCTGGTGTCTTGGCTCCAGCATACAGGACTTCTGCAGTCCACAGACAGCTGCTGTTCCTTGTGGTTAAGCTAAGGGGACCATGCTCTGCCAGGTACAGCAGTGCAGGAGGTTACATGCAATGCTTCTCCTTCCCTCCCCCTCCTCCCCTCACTGCCTTTCCCAGGGGGACCCAAGGGAAACAAAGCTTTGAAGTCAATCTATAAGAATGTGTTTAATTGCCACTGAATTCCCTATGGTTCACCTTCAATGGACAAGGATTGAGGAGGAGGAAAAACAGCACAAGAGAGAAGCTGAACTCTGCTCAGAGACCTCTGAACACATCAATAGGCTGAGCACAACACCAGTTGATCATGCAGGGCAGCAACCCACAGCTCCTGGACAAACCTGTGCTACCAACCATCTTCAGAAAGTCTTGAGTGGTAATAAGGGCAGACCTTCATCACACAGGGTGCCACAGCTGTGCATTACCTCTGTCCTTCCCTTATGATGTCCAGCCAACCCAGCCACGATCAGAAAAGAGCCTCTCCTCCTGAACATTGAAAAATGATCTGGGGGCAAGAAGAGCAAAACCCTCCAGTGCAGGGTTAGTTTGGGAAAGGAAACAGTCTGGCACAGCCAGTTTCCAGTTATTTGTAAAATTTGCAAGTAGCAGAAATAATATGCTAGCACAAGGGTCCTGACTAGAACCACTCTCCTCTCTAGACTGTCCTCTTAGTCATGGCCCATCCTAACGTTTTACAAAGCCTGTAAAAAGATACCTTCAGAAGGCCAGAGTAGGCAAGCATGTAGCCTAGGAGATCCTTCAAGGCCTGGAGTCCCAGGCACTGTCAGGACAGAGAAAAATTCTCATTCTGACTCTCTTACCTTCTTTTAGCATCCCCACTTTGAGGCATTTCATGAAGCGACAGGCCTGACAGGATTTGCGCCTCCGTTTCGTGATCTCACATTCATTGGTAGCCGGGCAGCTGTATTCAATATTCCCTGCAATCAAACACAGAGATGGTCACCCAGGAATCATGTTTTCCCCACTGAGCGAGGGACAGGCTATAGTGCCCAGATATTCCCACCACCATCAGTCTGTGTATGTTGTACATTTGCTCGCTAATTTGCACACACACATCCTCTGAGACTATAGCCAGCTGACCTATCCAAGGGGCTGACTGCAATGGTAGGCTTTCAGGCACAATGTGTCCTCTAGGCGTGTCTGCACCTGTCTGCACCCCCTATAATCTGGCCTGTTTCCTGAAGTCCAGGGCTGAGCGTGGGAGCAGTTCAGACATTAGCAGCACTTCCTTTGCTGCCAGTCTTGCTCCACATCTGTGGGATGGATGTCACCTGTCCTTTCTTGCCTTGCTTGGGGAACCAGGGAGATAAGAGGCAGTATTTTTTCCTTTGCTTTCTCCTGCCAGCTGACATACTACAGGTAGCAGGGAAACAGTAGGCCTGGACTGAGAAAGAGATAAGATGTCTTGTAAAATGAACATAGGTTACCTGTGCAAATCTTTACAGTGTTACTTTATCAGTACTTGTGCACCTGCCTCTCATCCTTCTGCACAGAGCATTATCGCTTCTCATTCTCTTTCCGTTTATGATCACCTTGCAACACTGTCCCCAAGACAAAACAGGGAAAGAAGCATCCCAAATTTATTTCTAGTCAAATTGTATTGTACTGGGAGACAAGAATGTAACTGAAACATGGAGCAAGGGTCTGATATTAGGATGTAAGTGGAATTATGCTGGATCACAGTGTAAGGTAACAATTATTTAGTACTAGAAGACAACAAACAGAAACAGCTGTCTCCATCCTGCCATTCATTTTGAGGTGATATTTCCGAGGAGGGCTGTTCAATGTTTGCTGCGGAGCTGGACTAGAAATCTAAGCTTGGCAGTGATGCATTGACAATGGCAATACATTTAAGGCTGTTTAGATACTGGTAAATCAGACAGTACTGGAAAAGGGTATCTAAGGTCTACAGTCAATTCAGGAGAATGGAAAAGTTGGTCTGATGATTGGAAGCAGGAACCTGAGATTCAGGAATTCAATCAGAGCTGTAGGGAGGGGTGTAGGTAAGAGCTGAGGCAACACACAGTATGGACTTTGTAAAACATCAGATTAGAAGCAGAGTTTACAGTTTAGTAACACTGGGACAGGACTTGATTTCTGCTCCTACTTCTGTAATGGATTTTTATATTCTAGTGCAAGATCCTTCCCTCTCTAAATACAGATCAACAGTCTGATACATATTAGTCTTTGGGTGTGGTGATTAGATCTTGGGGCTAACTAAGCTGTTGGAAAGACCCTTGAAAATCTGAGTGGAAAAGCAGAGCACAGATTCAATAGAAAGAAAGCACTGTTTACTTAAGTATTCTTGGCCCATGCTAGGTGAAACTCCAGGAGCACACAAACCCCAAAGCCTAAAGGTGATTGGCCTGTTAGTTATGAACATTCTACCTCTTGCTTCTTTTTTTGTCACAAGACTTGCAACTTGACCCTAAGCTCCAGCCCAGCCACGCCATTCTTCACCACTGCTCATCTACCCCCACTGCTCATCTACCACTGCTCATCTACCTCAAAATACAGTTTGTCTGCAGGAGCACAGTGTGCTGCACAAGTCGCTTCCATTCAGGATGTATTTTGTCATTGTGCAGCAGCTGAATTTCAATAGCCAGCCACGTATCAACATTCTCAGAGAGCTGGACATTGAGATTCAAGCTTGATCTCAAGGTAATAAACAAACTCCTGTTCTAGACACAGAGTTTCAGCACATTACAGACCCATGAGTACGATGGCCATGACGTCATGATCAGATACTTGCTGTGCCCCACAGAGGAAGGAACACAGCAGGAACAAATCTGGGATAAAACTCCAAGTCTCACTTTGTTAAGGTTTTGCCTTTGTTTCAGTGTTGACCTTTCTCACCAAACCCAGGATGAGAGTTCTAGAGAGACACAAGATTTCATGTATTGTGGTCCAAAGGCCAAAAATTTGTCCCTTAACACAGAGACACTACACCAAGGGCACTGAGCCTTTATAGCAGCTGAGGGCAGTGACAGCCCTCATCTGGCAGCTCAAGGTCCCTCCACAGTGTCAAGTAGATCCCCCAACTTCCTCACACCTACAGGCCCTGGTCTACTGTAGACTGGAAAGGGTCTACAAAACATATATCACAACTAAATGTGGTAGTGTCAGAGTACGTGTAGGTACTAGTTATCATACACATGATGGATGCACAGCTTGAATAAGCAGTTCTCAAAGGCATTTCTGTACTGGGATCATGACTGTTAAGGGAGCAGAGCCAGAGGAGAGTGCGCACTAGGCAAGTACCCCTTCCTGACAGCAAATAGTAGTGCAGCAGCCCCATAATCTGCTGGCTAGCACATATGAAAAAATACACTCAGCACTGGTGGGACATCCCATTCAGCATGCATGTTTACCTTCACATTGAACACAGGCTCATGTGCCTCTTCCAAACACTGTGCCCAGTCTAAAAGAAGAAAGCACCAGCAGCTGCACCTTGCAGTCCTCTCTACAGTCCTCTAAAAAAATGCTAGAGGTAAGGCTCACTGTACCCTCTTCACATAAGACAATGCTGCCAAAGTAAATGGCATTTTATACCAGGCCCAAAAACATGCTGTGTGCTGCATGGACTGAGAGCCACAGCTGGCGGTAATTCTTGCCATTATTGCAGGAAGCAGCAGTATGACCAGGGGAGGCACAATCAGCATTACCCAAGCAGAACTCAATCAAGAAAAACTATCATCTCCAAAAGTTTAACAAAGTTCTCTGACTTTTTTTTTTTTGTGTGTGTGTGTCTCAATTTCTTTTATGGGTCCTGGGGCTGGTTGCCAGCACAGTGAGCTGCTCACAGCTCCCTGTAATTTCTGTAAGTGCCCTGTGATAAAGTGATGAGATTAACTCATCGAAATTCCAACAACCTCCCAGTGGCTGGCGGTCACACCACTGGCCCAGCTGCCAGCACAGGGGGCTGAGAGAGAGATTCCCCTTCATTGCTGCAGCTGGGGGTGCTGCAAAGTCCTGCAGAAGAGTGTCAGCACATAAGGGTGCACTTGCAACTCTCTATGCAACCTTTGAGTCAAGTCTCTGTGTGTCATGAACAGTAGATTATGTGACCCAGAAGGAAAGGTCAGGAAAAACACACAATCTGATAGACAAGGCCTTGCTTTGAGCTGTTGCTTATTAGAGAGATTTCCTTTACCTAGATAATATTTACATTTGATCTGAAAAAAACTAGTAGAACCTCACCGATATCATGGCACAAGATTTACCTAAAAATGGCTTAAAAAAACACAAGTGATGGATGACAGGATCAGAGTTTGGATTTCTTCATATGTCCCCTTGGAGGGCAAATCACTTCTCTGTGTCCTAGTTTGCTCATCTGCAACCTACCTTCTGGGAAGATTGCAAGTCTTTATTCGTTAAGGTTTAACTGTACTTTAAAGTCTTTAGATTAGAGATACTAAGAAACAGCGAAGGACTATTAAAGTGATAGATCACGTTTTTTATGCTGGAAAACTGCAAAATTACCCTATTTTCTGCAAAATTAGACCTATGACTGTTAAACAATTTGGAACATAATTTCCAGTGCACACATAATAGGAGCACCTGAAAATTGTACACCAGACCTTGATCATTCAACAGATCCTATATTTACCCTACTTCTTTGGAACGGGAGGGACTGGGAAGAGGAGAATGCCTCCCTGAGCTTGGGGAGCACAGTAAAATCACACCCAGCTCCCTCTTAAATTATGGATAGGGCTTCTCAGAAGAGTTGAGATTGGAATTAGTACAGCACCGAGGGCATAAGCTGCTCCCTGCTTACTGATTCTAACCTTTTAGAAAGCCTTTCTACAAGGAAACTCAGGAAAGACTAGATAGAAATAACCCAGAAAGTCCTTAAAGCTAAAGAATGTTCAGCATCTGATTGCTGAAGAAAACCCATCTCTCTTTTTCTTGTTAGCCCTTCTAAATGAGACATCATAGCCTAAGTCTTGGTGTGAGGAGAGGTACTTTGTAAAAGTTAGAGGAAAATCTCTCCAGTGATCTACATGAGGTAAGAAAGGTTACTTTTAAGCCTCAGTTGCCAAAGAAAGGAATTAAAATATTGAACCTGTAAAGCTGCACTTAGGAACTTGAATAAGCAACCTGATCTTCAGTAGGGTCGTCCTATGCTTCAAGGGACATGTCCCTGATCTAGATGCCTGAGTATATACAAACATCAATACAGGTTCTTATTTTTGGAAAGGAAAAAACGAACACAAAAAAAAACCCAGAAAACCCCACAAAACAAAAAAATACCACCACCCCCCAAAAAAACAAAACCAAAAACCTCCAACAAAAACAAAGCTCCCCACAAGTGTTTATCACTTGCAGGAAAATAAGATTTTGGAAAAGCAGGTGAGATGAGCCCTAGTGCTTGGAATAACCAAAATTTTACTTCGTGTGGCTGATACAGTAAAAAACCCAGAAATGTGATTATCAAGGCTTCAGAACTCTTGACACCATGAGAGGAAAAGGGAATACATAGAGATGTAACAACAGCATTGTTTGCCTCCTCAGGGTGGAACATCTGGCTCTTGCTCCACAAAAGAGGACTTGGACATTTTGTACAACCTCACTCAAATCAGCTTCCTGCTTGCACAGGGAAGCTGGATATGGGCCCTGGGGCTCCCTACCAGCAACAAGTTTGTCTGTAGGGTTTCAGACACAGAAATACTTCACAGAAGTTGCAAAGAAAAGGTCCTTCTGCACAGAGTTCTCTGTACAGGTGCACTGAGGCAAACAGAAAACACAACACTAATAGAGCTGAGGTTGCACTGGAGATGGTTTTTTAAATCCTAGCACTAGATCTGTGAATAGTAAGCAGCAGTCAGGTGCTAGATCCTGAAATACTGCACTTTCCCTGGTTAAGCTTCAAAAGTTTTTGGAAAGCTATGGACTCTCACCTGAAAAGTAGCAGGCACATTTCTGGAAATGACAGAAGGATAGGAAAGTGCTTGGCTTCCACAGCTGCTACTGCAGGGACACAAAACTTCCTTTATGCATGTGGATGGCGATGCTCTTCTGCTCATGAAAAACTCTCTCAACTGCTGCTCCCTTCCCATGAGCCACTCTAAGCACCGTAACAACCAGGAAGCCCTAGAAGACTATGGATTTTATTACAAGCCTGTTATAAATCCCTAGAAGTCTTCTGAATCGCATTATCCACATTTTAAGCCCCTTATTGATGTAAAGGCATATCAACAAGGCAGTTCTGTTGCTACACTCACTGGGTTTGAAGCTTGAAAGACTCAACAGAAAATCCACAGATGAAGGAACTTTGCCTGATACACCACTAGCCTATCCAGAAGATGATGGTAAATGTTTCTCTTCTCTCTGAATCTCCAGTAACCAGTTCTTCCAATATCCCTCCTCGCAAGTTCTGTTGTATCACCTTATGGGTATGAGTTCCATGCACACAATGAGATGATTCACAAAGATCAGAGAGAGAAATCTTAATTCAGATTTATTTTGCTGAGACTTAAGCTTTTATTTTATATTAATGGGTCATTTTAGAAATAACCTTAATTTTCACCATTTGAAGAAAAAAAATAGATGAAGGGTAGTCATAGTCATGAATATGTGGAATAATAAAGGATTCATATGGTCACACAGCACTGCAATCAGTTAATATTCAAAAGAGGAAAAACTACCTACTAGTTCTAATGATTGATGAACAAAAGATAATGACAATACATCTGATTGATGTGTAATGCTCTTCCTACTGAGTAAACTATTCAGAGAAGGAAGAGAGTAGAGTTAGATTAAGAATTTGTAGCCTGTAAGAAAGCCAGAATTTGCCTCTGTCCTAAATTTGGATGAAAGGATTATTTAGGATTTCCATGGAACAGAAATTCAAAAAGTTTTAATTCAGAAACATCCAAAACACAATACCTTTCGTGTAACGTACCTATTCCATTACATTCAGCTAATATGAAATTTTTGGTTTCAAATCAGATCTGTCTTGAGCATCAATAGTAGCACACTTCAACACGCTTGATATTCAGATTCTCTCCTATCTGCACTAGATTGCACATTCCAAAATATTCAGTCAGGTGATGTCCATGGCACATGTGAGGACACTTGCACCATGGAGGTAAATGTAGATTGCCACAAGAATATAATCTCACGATGCCATGGAATGACAGAGAAATATGATTAAAATTTTGTCCGACAGCCTAGCTGACCAAAAATGCTTCAGGTCAGTTCAGAACTTCTGGCTCTGCCTCAAAGCGTGGGAAGTCCAGACCTTAGGTTTAAAATAACGTGTTCAGAGAGAACAGCCCTGCAGCCCAGTGGCATGTTCTGTCATCCTGTCTCAGGTTTTTGCTTTTCCATCTCAAGCATTTCTGGTGCTGCAAAGTGGAAACGACACACAGGTTTCCAAGCCTTGATCTTTCTTTTGGGCCACGTAACACAACATGAGAGAGGTCATAGGTGTGACGCTCCCTACAATCTGTGGGACAGGTTAGGATATGTTGTGTGATCCTGTCTTCGTTCTGCAAAACCAAACACTGCAATTCATCTTGAACTGAATCAATGGTTTGGATTTTCCTGTCTTCTTTTTCCTATCATTAAAATTTTTCTTGGTCAAATCTGACTTTGTAAAAATTCCACTTTTCTTTGGAAAAATCCTACTGACAGAAAATTCTTACATAGCAATATTAGTTACCTTAGAGATAACCAGCCGCGTCCATGCTGGCTTTTAGCCTATCTTCTCCCCATCATTTGAAAAACAACAGCCCTTGTGTTGTCCATGACAGGCTGGCTTCATCTGGCTACGTGGGAAAGTGAGTTGCAGAGCTGTCATGCTCAAATAAGGTCTGCAGCTTGAATGTCCGTTCTTTTCACTGCTCTGCTACAGCAGAAGAGGCGGTGAAGGGGCTATTGCAAGATGCTTCTGCCCCAAGATAGGCAAGTTTTAAGAAGTTAATGCAGCTAAAAGAATCCCAAAGGCAGACTGGGGTAATTTGTAGCAGGGGCGGGGGCTAGTTGGAAGGGGAAATTCACATGAAGCTTCTCCTTCATGATCAGGGGTATCTAGATAGTGTAATAATTCAGGATTTAGATTTAGACCCATTTTATGGCAGCATGCATACCTAACATAGGGCCAGCAGAACAAGTACTGTCATCGTATTAATTAGATTTTCATCTGTCAGTACTCAAGCACAGAGAAGTGAAGCGGCTGGTCTGAGACCACTAAAGGATGATGATGAATTTACCTACTGCATCTGGGGAGTTTTGGGGTCATCACTCCATCTCTGTGCTCTAAACGTTGAGTTAATGCCACTCCCAGACACCAAATCATGGTAAGTCTTTTGATACTAGCAGGGAATCCAATAGGATAACATATACATCTGCAAGCTTTCTGCAATGTAGGCAGACTGAGTGAAGATGTTTTCACTTTGTCTGTTAGATGCTTAACACTGAATATGAGTTGCAGGATAAACACCTTTTGTAAATGCTCTTGCCACTCGCCTTCTCTTTTACATGATCCTTAAATCCTTTTCCCTGCACACCCAGGACTATGCTTGGATATCACGTGCACTGCAGCAGAGCCCCAGGAACGGTGCACTTCCTTGACTCAACCAACCTCTGCAGCCCTATTTGCTGCCAACTCCTATGGGTTTAGCCTTCAGCTTCATAGATGAAATTGCTCACCCTCAGGCACAGCACATTTGACTCTCACACTCTTTGGAATAAAAGCATTTTGGTACCTCAGTCGCCAGCGCAAGCTGATGACAGGGTGAGAGAAATTTCCACTTATTTCTTTCTCCCATCTGTTACACGTTAACAGGCAATCAATTAGGGAACCACAGGGAGAAAGAATATGGCTGTGCTGGGAACAGGAGGCGGGAAGGAAGCACTCTCCCCTCTTGGGATTAAGTCAGCTGACACATCACTCAGGCTGACACAGGCTCTAGATACTGCTACCCTGCATAATTTTCTTTTGATTCTCTCTAAAAACTCTTCAAAAGTTGCTAGATCTTCTTCTCTTTCTCCAGGTCTCTTCTGCTCTGCCACAGAGGTAGTCCAGTATTGCTCCCAGGAGGAGTTAGTTTTCTTGTTTCTTGCTGTATTAGGAGCCCCTAGGACTTGCTTCAGGGTGCTACCCTATCTCTCCTTTACCACCTGAATATACCTAAAAGAAACACTAGGAATGGGTCCAGTGCTGGAGAAAGGATGGAGTTAGTGCTGACAGTCAGAAGTGCAAGTAAAAATTCACATTCAGTCACAGAGATTAAGCAATGACAAATCACACAAAGCCCTGCCAGAGAACTGGTCAATGTCCTAGAGATGGCACTGATTTCCACATGGCATAATAAAGAAGAAAATGTCAATGGGGAAGAGTGATTATTTTCACAGCTGGATAATAGAAGAAGAGATATCTAAAATCTAAGAAACCAAGCTAGAAATTGTGACTTTTGCAGAGACCTGGGATGAACTGCACCCTAGACTGCTCTGTCCACTCCAGAGGTGAACATCCCCAGAAACAGAGTGCAATGAGACTCATTCAATTAACAAAATGAGTGCTCTCTCCGCATGTGCATTTGTTTCATTCCACAGGAGACAAGGCAGTATTGGTGTGGTGGATTGACCCCAGCCAACAGTCAAGTACACGCACAGCTGCTTGCTCACGGGACACCTGTCTCCAGTCAGCCCACCTTAGTTGGGTGAACTGAATACACTTTCCACTGGAAGATGAATGATCTTGTCCTTTTTCCAGTTAGAGAAAGTACGAAATAAAGGGAGCATCTCTATGTCCAGCCATGTTTGCTCACATGGGGCACTTGTAAGCAAGTGCACCCAAGGATCCATGGCTGGAGGTTACCTGGATGCACTACTGCTTTTGGCTATATTGTAGCTGTGCATGTGCACACCTGCAAGCACACCTTTGGCAGTCAGGACACAGCCATACCCCTCATATCTGAATTGTACATGCAGGAGCAATGCACTGCAATTCAACTATTCATGCATACACTGAGGTTTTCAAAATCACCTGAAGAATTTCTCATCCTTAGTAAGACTGACACAAACAGGGTATCTTTATCTTCTTCAGTGACTAGTTTTTTTATCTTCAAAGAAGCTGCATCTTAATGAAAGCCAGCCAGGCTAGGAACTTGGCAAAGGTTCCTATCACCACATAGCCTAACTTCATGTCCGTGTTCATTTGGGAGGACCAGAGCTGCTTAGGAGAAGAGAGGAAGCACACAAAAAGATGGAGACTCAGGTACATTGCATGCACTGTTCCCTTCCCCCTCTTATGCGACATTGCAGTCTCAGCAACGTCTGGGATCGTGGCCCTCTACTTCTATGGAGCGAATGCTGAAGTTTCCATTCCTTCCCACCGTACCTTGAATAGTCCTCTTGAAGAAGGCTTTGCATGCCTCACAGGAAGCCACGCCGTAGTGGTACCCAGAAGCAATGTCCCCACACACCAGGCACAGCCGCTTGGGGATTGCATTGAGCATGTACTCGCACTTGGTGGGTGAGTCCTCCATGATGGCGCTGGCACAGTCGTCGTAACGCTTACGGCAGGACCCACCGTTAATCCCCGCGCCATTGAACATGGGGGGTGAGTCTAGGCCATTGGGGTGGCCGCCCATGGTGATGCCATAGCCACCGCTAGCATCGGAGGAGCCACTCGGGCTGTGGTGGCTGATGGCGTCGATGCCAGAAGATGGGCTGGAGGGCTCGGTCTTGATGAAGGACCCACAGCTGGAGGAGAGGTGCCGCTCCTCTGTGGCCATTCTGCCGAGCAGCCTGCAGGGAGAGAGCAAAGGCACTCAGTGACCTCCTGGCCAAACCCAGCTCCAGGTTAGTCAAAAGAGAGCCCTCTTTTTCCCACCTCAGTTCAACTCCAGTTGAACTCAACTCAGACAGTTCAACCCCATCCAGGTTCTTCTTCAGGAACATCAGTACAATAGCCCACCTCCTCCCCACAAACCCACATTAGAATAAAGACAAGAATATTCACGTAGATCATGTTATCAGGCTGTTCACAGGCTGCAGTGCTGGGAAGGGGCATCAGTGCTGATGAGGCACAATCTACCCCTGAGACAGCAGAAAGAAATCAGCTTGCCTGTGGCAGGCCAGGTGAAAAAGATGTTTAGTTAGTTGAGAATATGCTGCCCTGGCTTAAGCAAAAAGTTCAGGAACAAACCACACAGAAAGGACCTGCTCAGACTGGATTTTCAATTTTTCATCTGTAATACAGAAGTCTTTGATTTAACTCTCAATTTGAATTTGTCTTCTCCCCCTACTGTATTCTCCACTCTGCAGCACACTAGCATCATTAAAAGAGGAGCTTAGAAAATAAAGGAAAATAATCTGATCAAAAATTTCTTCTGACTCAATCTTAAATCGTAATCTTTCTTCTATTTACTAGTATTGGGCTTTTGCATGGACACGCAAATTCCCACTTTCTTAAGAGATGATTATACTCTAAAGCTTATGGAATCTTTACCAAATTTGCAAGCTATTCTTAATTGGTTTAGTTCACAGATAGTCTTATTCCTTATATAAATGTTCAATCTCTTTTTTAGAACACTGCTAATTTTTATGATATCTACAGCAATGAGTTCCAGGGATTATTTGTGCAGTGTACGAACAAGCAAAAAAAAAAAAATCCACTTTTATTTGCCTATAATGTATTTGCAGCCTTTGAGACTCCCTGAACATGTCCTGACTCTCCTCGGGAAATGTAGTTTTGCCATGTTCTCCTCATTCAGCTCTTCATTATCTATATAATTGCTCTTCATGCAGAAGTTTTTGCAGATCTCTTATCTGCTTCATCATCCATCTCTGAACTTCCTCTAGTCTGGCTATTTCTGTTCAGTCCAGAACAGAGTTCAATGAGCCAGCTCCTCAGCAGCATGAAACTGGCACCGCTCCATCACTTCTCCAGCTGAAGGTCTGGACAACAGTCAAGACAAAGGCACGCCATCAATTACGTAGTGATGTTACAATATTTTCAGTGTTATTTTCAGCCTATCTATTATATAACTCCTTACACTGTTTGCTTTTTTTCCCTCTTTAAATTAAAATCTAAATTGTTACCATTTCTTCAGCAGAGAATATCAGAAAGTTACTTACTGCAATCCTCATCTTTTCCTGAGTCGCTGCAGTTAATTTAGAATCCATTAGGATGTATGAAAAATCAAATTATTGCCTTCTGGTGTGCAATGTTTTACAATAGTCAACAGCGTATCTCATCTACCACTGTGCTGTGCAGTCCACACACTCAGCTTTATTAGGATCCTCTGGAGTTCTTCAGTCTTTTGTGATAATTTGATGTCATCTGCAGTCTCATTGTTCACCCACTTCCCAGATCATTAACACATGGATCAAACACCATAACACTGATCTTTGTGGGTGATTCGTGTTAACCTTTATCATGCTGAAAATTGACTTCTCTTTCTTCTCTGGGTAGGATATGTCTACCCTTTCTTTCCGTCTCTGACACTTTTTAATTGATAATAGTATTAACCTGAGAGGTTAAATTTTCCCTTTAGCAAGATAATTTGTCAAAGGCTTTAAGAAAAACTAAACACATGCATTTTTCTGATGACATGGCCAAAGATTTCTGACTGACTAGGGATGCTTGACTTTTCTTTTTGGAAGCTCTGCTGGTTTAAAGTTACCATACCATGGTCATGTGGGTAATTTCTATTTCTATTTCAGTTTCAGCCTATTTACCTGGTATTTGTGGCAACTCCTTCTGCCAAGAGGTCAAACATGTCAGGGGACAAGGACAAAATATTCTGTGAATCAGCAAGGCTGGAGTGCACACATATATATATCACATCTGTGTGTCTGTTGATAGGAATATAGATGTTTGATATGCAGCAAGTTCACAATCCCGCATCCTTATGATCTCACTTGACCCAAGTATCTCCTAATTCTCCCTTCTCTGTTTCATCCTCAATGTTTGACCTCATCTCCTATCTCTGGGATCGATCAGTCAAGTTTGTTATTTGGCAAGACTGTTGACCTTGAGAGTATGGGCAGGCATCTCATGTTCCTCGGCTGCTTTGCCTGGTGTTACCTGAGAGGAAACCAGAGTTTGGTCCGTCTCAGAGACAGTGTGATGAGTTGATAAATGCCCATGCTTTTGCCCAGAGGGCCACACCAAACTAGAGGTCATGGAGCAGTTACAGGAATAATTGCTGCAGGTGCATTCACCAGTAATCCCCCAGGGTTCCTAGACAGACTGCAGAACTTCTGAGGTAATGCCAGCTGACTGTGTGGACAAAGATGAAGCTTTGCTAACTCAGAGTGGATCTTAGCATCTCATAGAAAAGCTGAAAGCTGCTGTGCTGACCTTGTTCTGAAGCCTCTCCGTACCTGAGAAGTGCATTTGTGGTAAAGCATAAAGATCACAGGACACAGCAACATGAGATTAGGGTCAACATGGAAGGCAAAAGAACCACAAAACACTATTCAGCACTGAGGAACAGTAAAAGGAGCTGGAATTGTAATTTTAAAAGAAGACAGAGGACAACACTACAAAAAAGGCATGACAAGGAGATGAGCTGCACTGGCAGATTCCATCAGAGGAGTCCAAATTCCAGCTTCTGCTGCTTAAATAGCCTAGGACTTACTGAGATATTTCCCTCCAGTAGAGGGGGAAAAAAAAAGAAAGGAAGGTATATCAGTCTTCTCAACTCACAACTTCAATTAAGGAGCTTTCCTTCCCAAGGCATGCAAACGGTGACTGATAGTGAATCAGGGATAGTAACAACTCGCCTATATTCTTCCAGCTGAGGACCCTCCTGTTCCCTTCCAGGAGGCAGCAATATGTAGCAAGTGCTGGTTAGACCTGAATGCATGCTTGAGAGGCAGAAGCCCTTAGTACCAAGACAGATCAAAAATTATAGCTAAGGTGACTTCAGCCATTTCAGAGTTTGTGTTTTTCTTTTCTGGTCTCTGACTTTCTGCAAGTCTCATGGAGATCCCGTGCTGATTTTTAAACAGAGTCAGAGTGTCCCCTGGCAATGAGATACATCTTGAACTTCAAGAAGAACAGCTAAATGTTTCTTGCAAAGAGTTCAAAGTGATGAACAGTCATTTTGCTCGGCTCTAGTTACCTTAATAGGAATGTAAAAGGAGAGAGACTTGATCCAACTCTCCTCCGTGCTGGCACAGGAAACTCCGTTACTATTTCTGTGCCCATGTAACAGGCTTAAAGGTTCTAAACATTTCGTTCTTTTCACCTTTCCTCATCATAGGTCATTCTTTCTAATCCCTTTAGCATCTTTGTGGTCCTTCTCTGGATTTGTTCCAACTCGCCTGGGTCTCTCTTGCAGCAAGGTGCCCCGAATTGCACAGCGCAATGCCACAGCACTACAGGGGAGAGTCACTCCGGAAAGCACACAGCCAGGTAGACATATGGACCAACTGAGCATTAGCTTTGCCAGACATCAGGTTGCACATCAGCTCACATCATTTGATAGCTACTGTCTCACCGGGACCTCTCTGAACATAAGCTGCTTTTGCCACTGTGCTCTGCGCAACATGAAATTTGGAGATTCTCCTTGTTCCAAAGTAGATCCAGTATCATCTTTAAACTACACAGTGCTAATTGCCACTTGTTTTACCAAAGCCTGTTCATAACACTCAGTTTTTTAGGCTAGCTCTTCTTTTTCCACTCTGATCTTTTTTTCTAGTACCTCTCAGTTCTGTTAACTGTAAATTTGAGAGTGATTGCTTTTACATTTTCCTCCACTAATGAATATTTACAGTCAA
This sequence comes from Empidonax traillii, assembly GCF_003031625.1. Taxonomy (NCBI): domain Eukaryota; kingdom Metazoa; phylum Chordata; class Aves; order Passeriformes; family Tyrannidae; genus Empidonax; species Empidonax traillii. The sequence goes on along the minus strand of NW_020955325.1, from coordinate 96,911 downwards.
AACACTGCCCTTTTGAACACCACCTTTGCAGAAGGCTAAAGAATATCTCTAACCCTTCTGTTTACACTCTGTCATGTAATCCATGATTCATTTCACAGGATTTGTATCAAACCCAATTTGATCTAATTTCCCTAATAAGATTTTGCACAGCTTTGTGTTAAAAGCCCATGCATGATCCAAAGTCAGTCTATTCACTGCATTCCTTTTGCTCACTAATTATCTAATTGTATCAAGAAAGGTTATTGTCTGCTGTATTCTTGTTTCATAAACTCACTGCTATTTATCACTAACAATATTGTTAGCCTTTATATGCTTACAACTGCCCTCAGACAAGCATGCTCTAATCTCAGTGATTCTGGATGTAAATACAAAGATTTAGACCAAGTCGAGATTGTGCTTTTGGTTTTTATCCATTAGTGTTCTCTCCCTTGGGCAGTGATGTTGGGTTAATGTTACAAGTTTCCCCAATTCTTCTCCAGCCTTTCCTCTTTTACTGTTTCTCTAGAATGGTTGATATTTAGCCATTAATGGCTTATGAGTTTAGCGCTCTCTTGAGAACAACAGTAATAATAAGAGAAGGAAAGATTGCTAGATGGACAGGACCTGAAAGGGACAAAAGACTAGTGTTACAAAATTAAGGCAGTAAATATTGGCCTCAATTTTTTTTCTTTTAAACTTCAAGGATTACAAGTTTGGAATTGGTGCAGATAAGGCTATTTTACTGCACATCTTTACAAGTTATTTTTGCCAGAAATAATAATTTGTAACTACATTCACCTCTTTAACCCCACTTCTGGATATGGAAATTACAATAATTCAGTAGTCTTTATCTACAAGCCTTCACCTAACCCAAGAAAAAGCAAGGCTCACCACTCACACCTGCTTAGCAAGATAGCCAAAACAATATCCAGCTTTGTAAGGGAAGGTAACTTCTCATCAGAAGAATTTTCTATCAGCTAAAAGTATCCACAATTCAGTAACTTAATATCATTTGAGCATCTGAGTGCTCATGTAAACCTAAGTAGATGACTCTGTACCTTCTCTATTGCAGCATTCCATATTCCTAACTGGATCAAAAAAAGTTTAGTGGCAATGCTGCTGAGCTTCCTTAGTGGCTGAATCCTCATCTTTAATAGGAAATGCAAGGATAGCTCAGTTTTGCATTCCAGTTTCCTGGAGGAGGGTATGGAATGGGCATCTGAACATCCAGAAGTTCTGCCATGTAGTCCAGTCCCTTCACCAATCTTGTCTGAGGAAGTCACAAAGTCATCAAGCCAGCATGTTGTTCCAAGAGTAAGATTGAAATTATCATTAAGATGAAAGCTGAAATATAGTTGTAGAACTAGTATCAACTGATGGAAGGGGAGAGAGAAAACACTTAGGCCCTCCTCAGGCAAAGTCTTCTCTATTCTGGGTGCAAGGAGAAATGTAGAAGGTCAGAAACGAGCTCTTTTTTTGGGTGGTTTTCACACTGGATGTGGATTCCAGACAGAACAAAATCTTGATTTTCTAAAGAACCATAGAACAGAAAACCCCTGCAGGCAAGATGCCTGTACAGCTTGTAACTTCCATGTGCCATACAGCTGCACTTATGGAACTGCACTTTAGTCCTAAAGTCCTCACATTAGACTGAAGTTTTACTGAGAAGTCTGCCAGTATAAAGCTGCTCACTTCAGGCACCAGCTTGTGACAAAAGCCCACTCTGGATTGCACAGATATTTTTAAACCAGTCATGAAAGACCAAAGAAGCTTTAATTTGCAGAAACACCAATGATAACAGGGATAAAACATCCAACCTCTTCTCTGGTACAGGCCTATTTTTACTATCAGTATTTGTTAGCTCAGATGACATAAATCTGCACTGCATGTATAAATGAAATGTGCACATCATGGGCAACATGGACTTTGTGTCTTTTGTGGGCCACATGAGAGAGCTTTGCAACCCACGAGCTTTGCAACCCACAGTGGACAGACAAACAATGTAGATTGGCTTCTCAAACAGTCTCCAACTCCAGTAACAAGCCAAACTTTGACAGGGGGCTTTTTTTAGATACAGGAGACGGAAATAAATAATGTTTTCCAAGGCTAGATGTGACAACTGCAATAACAGCCAATGTAATTTTAGGTCACATGTGCAAAGAGTTAATGTCATGGAGCTGAGATGCTCACACATGTTGGTCAACTTATTCTTACCATGGACAGCTCACACACATGCTCCCAGCCCTGCCTCTCTGCTGTGAGAACACCCACTAACATGCTAGGGAGACAAGAGGCCAGTACCCACACTGATTTCTCCTGCTCTTCCACTCCATATGGACTTCAAATGAGAGACACACCATCTAGAGACTCTTTATCTATACCGATAGCTCTTCTCCGTACATTGGTGGGATCTGCCAATGTGCCGCTTTACTTCTGCACAGCGGCTAACTGTGGGTAACTCAGTCATTATCAGTCACAGCTAAGGAGTCTTTTCTAGGCTTATTCTATGACACAGAAACATATCATGTTCCCAGGACAAACTTAATTTCTCTCTGAGGGTGGGCAAGAGCTTGAGTAGTACAAGCATGATGGGCATGATCATAAACATAAATCACCAAGTTACCAGTGCATAGACTTTGGAGGTTTTTTGTTTAAATCACATTAGTTAGCATTGCTCTTAAGGACAAAAGAGTCAGAATCTCAGACTGATCTAAATATTTTTCTCTGGAGTGCAGATCTGATTTCTAAGAGTTCTGTCATGTTTCCTAGTGATGGCTCCCTTTGGCTTTAATGGGCTATTCTCCTATTCCGTAGAGTGTGGCAAGCCCCCGACAGCCAGTTTTTAAGGTATTTGTCCGTAAATGCCCACTCAAACACTACCTACTTGTCTTTGGAAGAAACATAAACCATAGCTTACAAAAAGGCTGAAGAGCTTGCTCTCTAATTTGAGGTAGAAAGCACTGTGTGACTTGTATTCCATAGCATGAATAACAATCTGTAGTTCACCACCCTGGTCTGCTAGGTTGTGACAAGGTCCAACTATCAGCATTTTGTTCTAAAAGAGCTACACCATCCTAATTCCAATTACAACCATTTTCTGTTGTTTTTTGCTTTGCTGGGCATCTGGACCTGGCTTATTTTGTAAAAATGAATCACACCTGGCCTGCCTTTCACCCGCAACCTGAGGTGAGATAGAGATTTTTTTCATTTGCTTCATAATTTGATGGTGGGTCAGGGGAAGAAGTTTTGAGTCAGGAGCCTGAAGAAGCTAAAATGAAAAAATGTAAGCAAAGTCCCAGAGCAACTCAACTCCAAGAACCTATCTAGAGAACTGTCTCCAAGGATCAGCTGCCCTGGTATTCCTGAAGAGAACTGGGTTGTATGAGATCTACTGAAGGGTGTCACTGGATGTAACCGGTTTTGCCACGTGGACTGAGGAAGATATTCCTTGGTCAGCAAGGATGACAGAGGCCCAAGGTGGGTTCTTCTGCAAGCTAAAGAGATGGAGACAGCAAATGCTCATATTCTGGCTTCTACACAAATAGTACTTGCTTGTCTAATGCCCAGTAGATGTTTTATCCCTGTGACCCATTGCACAACCAGAGCCCAGTTACATATCGGTAGATCTTCTCCAGTCCAAGTTAGCTCACATTGAAAAAAGCTGCTGCAGCAAACTGTCTGCAGGCTGCTTAATAAATAAAAAAGGCTCTCATGGGCAGAAGACATTATAGATTTCCTACTAGCCTTCATCCCTCTCCTCATTACTGTAATTTCTCTTCACCCTTACGACAACAGTCTTGTTAGTAAAGGGTAAGAAGTACTACACAGATGAAGTGACAATTAATCTGGAGGTGTGACACATATTATCAGTTCACTCTCTTATTAACACATCGCCTTTTGAAGGTACCTTGCCCTCTGGTGTACTTAATGGCACTCCCTCCAGAGTGAATTGCTTTAGCACTTGAGCTAATGCTTCTTGCTTATACTTACTGTTGTTATCACCATGAAACAAGGACCAGGGTTGACTTGGTGTTTGCTATTTACCCTTCCCCCTGCCACGCTGTCATTCTGTGTTGCACATTTCCACTTCTTCCCCCACTATTTCTATATCTGGGGGATGGCTCACAGCAGTTCAACAATTTTTTCCTGCAGTTCATCAGTTTTTTCCTGCTCACAGCAAAGCTGCAACTCAATCCCTGTTGAAATGCTCAGCTAGACCTTCATTTCTTCTTGAGTCTTTATACTCAACCTATCTAGAGCACTTATAATCTCTATCTCTCTAAATACCTTCAGTGTCCTTCAGACACTTGTGAATGAGACCCACACAACAGGAGGCTCAGTAAAGCACACTTCAAACTCCTGTACATCAGAATTTTCCTTCCACCTTTTCCAGTGAGCAAGGAAAGGAAAACCTCAAGCACTGCCATTCATATACCATTTACTTTTGCATCCCAGCCTGATCCAACACCTCATCTCTTACAGACCTTTTCTTTCACTCATTACTCTCTTAGATTTCTGAGGGAATATTGCCACCAGTGTGAATTCTTTAGCCTACACTTCCTTGCATTTCAAGTTATTCACTGAAGGCATTCCTCTCTTCAACCTTGCCTACATTCATAATGAACAATGGCATAAAAAAAGAGAGACCCAGAGGAATTGCCTAATTTTTCCAAGTGTTTGAGCAAGGAGTTAGGATGGGAGATACTTACATATCAAGGACATAATTCTAGAAACAAATGTGAAAAGAGACTTAATAATTAACTGTTCTTTAGGAATACTAGTTTACTGAAGGAGGACTCTAGGTTTATTGAGTCAAAATCTGAACCTGAGTGTTCTTCAACCTAGATGCATTTAGAAGTTCCCTGCTTTTGAGGTGTTAATATTTTTGGGAAGGTTTCTGTTTCTTATGCTTCAAAACGTAGTTGTAGTGGGACTCTGCCTCCTTCTCCCACCCTTGCCAAGAAAATCCAGACAGAATAGATGGGCTTTGCCTAGATTCTACCTGTAGCTCTTAGAGAAATCTATAACTAAGTGCCTCATCATTAGAAACATTACTCAAAACCTGACAGATTCTGAAAAAACTGACTGAAATTAGTTCCACATAAATTAAAGAATGGGAAATAACAATGGACAATTAGTGCTTTCTCCATAAAGCATTTCTAAGATAATACAGTAGCAAAGCAAGATAGCAGTGTCAGAGCAACACTGGATCTGGCACAGTACAGATGTTCCATAATCACTGCAAAATGTGGAAGTTGGAGTGAGTTGGGCTGTCAGAGCAGACTGAAGCACAACAGAACTACATGGGGACAAGGACAGACAGGAAACCTGTGCTACACAGTGAGGCTGAGATACAGCACTTGAAAAAGAAAAGAAAGTGAGTACATGACAGAGTTAACTGTAGACCAGGCTCTTCTCAAGCTAATGAATACCACAGGTGTAAGGAAAATAGATGACACATGGAAACACTGTTTTCCTTCTGCACATCTTAGACTGCTATAATATACAGGATTATCTTTAGCTACCTCTTTAGAATAACCTCAAGGTTCGGTTTTGCTGAGTCTTTAAACTCCCACCCTTGGTAGGTATTTAGCAAATCTCTTACCACACACTGCATATATTAAGTAGGTAGCTATATCTGACCCAAATTCCAGCTTCTAACCCTAATGACTTATTTTAAATCCATTTCATTCATCCATCTTCCAGACTGTCCCCATATCCTTTGACCGACAAAGCAGCTTCCAGTCCACTCAAGCCCAGACCTACCAGAAGCCCCACAGTGTCCTGTATTCTTACTTGTCTGAACCCAGAGATGAGTAGACGACCATGGGCAACTAACTGCTATTTAGACAAAAAACTCTGCAACAGAACAAACATATAATTTCCCCCAATATTCTGCAAACTTTGCATGCTCCTTTCTCTAGACTGAAAAAAACCCCAAACAAAACAAAACAAACAAACGAAAAACAAACAAAAAACCCCCAAAACAAATCAACAACAACAGCAAAAAAATCCCCAAACAAAACCCCTAAAACCTCCAACTCAACCCAAACAAATTATAAAGCAAAATACTTTTTAGTGACCTTAATTTTTCTCACAAATTGGCAGCACTGTTGGAAAATTTAACTAAATGTGATTACAAAAACCCCACAAAAATATTCCTTTCTGTCATGGTGAATATATTATTTCCTCGTCCCATTAAGTTTCCACTTTTCCCTGTTACTATTTTGGAACACAAAAGAAAAAAACACAAGCGTGCAAGCTCTTCAACCTCAGTTTCAGTTCCTGTTCCTTGTCTTTTGCATCCCTACTAATGGTCAAGCAGAAGCTACTGGGCAGATACAGCAAAGCAGAGAGACATACAGTCAGGCACCCACAAAGAAGCTACACAGCTGCTTTTACACTTTCATAAAGTGTCTTTCCAAGATACAAGTGCTACAGGGCTTTATTCTGTTGGGTATCTGTGTATAGCAGGTATGCGTACATACAATAAATTTATTGTGCAAATACACTCAAACCCCTTTCTCACACCCACCCTTCCAGATACCTCCTTTCCTCATCACGTAGATGCACCTAGATACCATTCCAGCAGCTTTGGTATAGAAGCCAAACTATGACTTCATATTTCCTGATCATCATCTGAGTGTTCAGACCTTTACAGCAAACATAATGCAGTAAAGCAAAAACAAGCAATCAAAAAACCACTGCTTAACTGAGCCACATCATCTGCAGTCTGCACCTTGAGTCATAGTCCTATCTCTACCAGAGCACGAGAGGAAGAAGACCTCACACAATTTTACATATGTCTGCACTCTGTCTGATCTCATATTTAAGAACAGTTTGTTCTCTGTCCAGAGAGAACAAACCTTCTCTCACACTACTAGAAGAGGGACTGCCCTCTTCAAAGAAGGGACCTAAAAAGAAGCAAGTTTCAGCAACTGACGGCCCGATGTGACCCAACTCAAACCAGCTCACCCTGACGGCATGTCCTCCCCGCTGTGCTTGTTCCCTTTGCCCTTGGAATGCTATCACTTGTTATCACGCTGACTTCTCCAGATGGGGCATTTTGGCTATTGATCTGATAAATAAACAGCCTGCTCGCTCGATCAAAATGTTATTTTGCATTTCAATTACTGTTCGCTAATGCAACCTTCATCCCGCCAAGAGTGCTGCTGGCAATGACACTCGACCTGGCACAGGCGTTCACAAGCAAATTCGGCAGCGCCCGCTGCAAGCACCTAACGGGATTACCAACCTCCATTAGATGCACAGAAACAGAAGAAGATGGACAGACAGTACAGGGCTGAAGGGGAACAGACACATGCCAAAGAGAAGGATGAGCAACCTGGATGGACAAAGGGTGCAGATAGGCAGAAGCACAAATTCACAGCTTTACCAAATATTTTGACAGGCGGAGGTCTTGAAAGCTAAAGACTTTCCCTCCAGTGGACAACCCCAACAGCCGAGCTCACTGTGTGCGAGCTATGCAAGAGTTCAGAGCAATGGGAAATAGAAATCAATGTCTGATGACAAGCTGGCAGTGAGAACTGCAAACCCAGGGCAAACAGGGTCATTTCTAAAGCAATTTCTGGAGCCCAGCTCCAACAGTGTCCAAGAGCCCCTAGAGATGGATGCAGAATACTGTGTGTTAACTTGCAGGGAGGAAACCCTTAGTCCTTGCTGCATTCTTCTGGGCAATGTGACTGATTTTGGAGAATCTGGTGGTGATACAGCAAGAAAAGGCCATCCAGAGGTAGTGCTAAGAGAGAGATCTTTGGCAGGTGTTGATCTCCGTTAATTTAGCACTCTGTTTACATCAGGGAATCCTCTGCCAAATCCCCAAACTGGTTTCACTCAAATCCTATCTGTAATATCATATGACATACTTCACCAGGTGGCTGGTTTTGTACTAGATTCATCCTGCATCATGCAGAATGCCCCTTGGCCCCTTTTTTTTTCCTATCTAAACTCCGAAATGAAATGTAACGTATCACAAAGTGACACAACCATTTAACAATGCATGCAAATGGTGGTCAGTGCTTTCACCACCCCGTTTATAGTTTGCCTGTCTGGACTTAGTTCCCAGGTGACAAGGTAATATAAATAATCAAGAAACTTCATTTCTCTCAATTTCCTTTGACAAAGATCTTTTGCCAGGCCTAGACAAATTTGTCCCATTTCATTACCAGACAGCATTCAGACTGTCATTCAGGAGTTAAAAATAAACAAACCCCTATAACACCCTGAGATTATATAAACGAAATGCTAAGTATAACACACTGAATGAGATCAATGTGATCCATAAAGACAGGATCTATAACTCCACATGCTCACACTTCATCTGTTCTATGTGCCCAGCCTTCTAGTTCCCTCTGCCCTTGGCAAACTAAGTCCACACCCATCTCTCTATAATCAGTCTGTGCTGGAGACCTTGCTCTCCCAGATCTAACTCTGTACCCATCCTTTCTCTGAGTTCACTCTTGAGAGCAGAGTTTCTGGTAACCATTCTACACCTAGATCACCACTAGGCAACCATGCCCCATACACAGCCAAAGGACCCATACACATTATGACTCCAGTCACTTGCCCTGTACTTACAACATGGGGCAGTGAAGTACAGGGTACTGAGGCCTTAACATGCAGTCAAAATGTCTCAAAGTCTGATTTCCAGCCTCAACGCTAATCTTCTTAGAGACTTCAGCAAGTCCCTGCAGCTCTCCAGGACACCGCTTTCCCAACTGATATGGTCCTGAAGGACTTACCTCTCAAGAACATCTTGACAATCGACCACCAACTATGGCTGAAAGAATGGAGTGTGCGGATGAGTGTGGTAAACAGAATGATAGACATATAAACCCTATGCTCCAGATTATCAGCAGAATTTGAACCTCTTTCTTCAGCATCCCAGCTCTGAGATTTGCCTGTGTAAGTAGTGAGTAGTTAGTGTTTTCATATGTTAAAGGTAGCCAGAGGAATAAAACACTGGCTTCACAAATCTGTTTCTATAACATAGTCCAATTCTGACCTCCTCCTATATCTGACTGTACTTTAAACCCAGTGCCCTGTGACAAAATCTACACAATAACCTAATCTCTAATACTCCCTAATCCTATCTCCATCTCCCTACATGCTATTTCACACACCAACTGCCTCCTGCTCACACCTCCATACAACTAATTTTTCCATTGTCCTTTGCAATTATACTTCACTACAAATTTTAAATCAAAAATTCATTTCTGTTTAAAAATGCAATTCTGTTTCATATAGAATTAAGTCCATTTTGGCAATATTTTGAACTGTAGAATTTCCAAAACAACTCTAAATGAAAATGAGATGTTTAATTTTGCTTTGTTCCTAGCACTTTACTTAGCCCTTCATGTGCTGCCACATGTGTTTGACTAACCAATCATGCAGTGTTTCAGGAACATAGTGGAACAAAATATTTGAACTTTCTTCAAAATAAATGCTATTGGAATTTCTAATTCGCTTAAAATTCTAGGTTGCAGTCAGGTTTGAGATAAAATAACGTTTTCAAATAACAAATATTCTGCAAACCAAAATTCTAATTTCCATGCAGGTCCCTCCCTGTATCTTCTAGAAAGTCCTCTGCTTGTGCATCACTCAGCAGGTCTCTTTTCCCTATTTATCTGCATTCAGAAATACACAGGTTCTAACACATACAGAAATGTTTTGACACTTCATGCTATCCCCTTTAGCTAATCATCATAGAGAGATAAGGACTAGCAAACAAACTGCATCTAAATAATCTGAAAAGGTGGAACTCTACATAAAAGTTCTGGAAATTCAAGAGTACCATGGAATCTGCACCATCAACTCATATAAAATTGTCATTCTGTATTACTCAGGGATTAACCATGTGTCAAGGAGCATCCTGCAGCCAAAAATCAATCCCTCTGATTTGAAAGCTGAATGCTGTTGGAGAAATTCAGCTCTACTTTTCCATCTGGTGCCATTTAAGCTTTACCCTATTCCCTCTGCATCACAGTGAAATCACTGCTGGCATGTGATCAGAAGCTCTGAAACCCTGGCTCCCTATCAGTTGACAAAAATTGACCTGGACATTCTATCCACTTTGATGAGAGCTTGAATGAAACTTCTTTCTCATTCACTCATGGCAAGGAGTGCTACTCCTTAGCACATCTGTGAGCCACGAAAGAATGCTTCATTTTACAGCCTGCTGAGGAAAAAATATTGGAATTGAGCGTAAATAAATACCTTACCTGCCACCTGAACTCTACCCAGCATTTTGTAGCTACCGGGGAAATAAATCAGAAGTAGTTGGAACAGTATCCTGGCTCATCATTTAAGCCTCCATCCAACTCCTATTGAAATTAAATTGTGATATCTATGGAGTTGAAAGGAAACCAGACCTTTGGATCTGAAAATTCACCTGAATGTTGAACACTGCAGCTATCCCATGCCCTTCACTGGATTTCTGGAAACCTTCTAGTGTTTACCTACTCCTCCTTCAAACTCACTTTTATTTCAAAAGTTCCTGGGAAGGAGAGCAAGGTAAACCAGAAATTCCCGCCTACACTAATAAACACTCTTCTCCTGCCAGTCACACTGGACAGATTGATGGCCCTAACCAAACATTACAAATCACAGTGCATCCATTCACACATCTGCATCTCTGGGTGATATTCACTGGCCTGAGCATCCCTTGGAAGTCATATGCTGCCAGGTGCTTGTCTGCTTGTCTACTCTGTGCACTTCTCTCCAAGAGAGGAAGTTCAGCAACAACAGGCACCCTAACAACATCTCTCCAACAGGGGTTTAATTATTTCCTTGGATTCATCCTAAGCAGATACATTAACACTCTAAATGCCTCTGACAACTTTCCTACTTGCAAAGAGGAGAGAAGTCCTGTCCATGTCCAAGGAGTCTTCTCATTTCCCACTTTCCTAACCTGGAAATAGCATTGATCTCAAAACAGGATGAATTTAAGGAACCCAATATGCAAATCAAAACAGTTATAAGAATCTTAACCATCTCTCATGCTGCCCCGACCACCTTCCCAGAGGGAATTTCAGTCCACAGGGTTAAACAGCGGCTACTCTGTAGGAAAATCACTGCTCTTCTCAGCTACAACTGAGCTGCCTGTTCTGATTTCCTGAAGTACTGGCTGCAGTGCTGCTCACCACTTGGCATTCACAGCATATGGTACAAAATAGACTGGATCAGCAAGGAAGCTACAGGGACTGGATTGCAGTGCTAGGAAAGGTTGTTCCTGACTGTGCACTAAGCTGGTGCAAACATGAACATCAATGTTCATTTTCCTATTTTTTGAGCATAATTTAGCTGAGGTGTTTTAGTTCTTGAGAAATCTGCAAGCACTTTAAAGTTCTTCAGTCCCTGCAGAACTGCTGGATAGGGTTTCAGGCCAGGAGTTGTTGAGAGAGTGCCTCGTAATATGGTCCTTCCGAATAAAAAAAGGAAACTCAAATTTGGCACAGCACAAACCTCACTGAACTACAAGCTGAGATCCCTCCAAAGAGACTCATGGCCTGTAAACCTGGTGGAAGGATACACAACCAGTCAGAAGAGGGACGAGGTTGTAACTGTGAAGCACATTTCCTGCAAACCTATAGCCTATGATCAGTTTGGAAGACTAAAACAAAAACTGAAGTTGTTTTGTCCAGCTTCAATATTGAACAGTGGAAAAATGTCTGTTTAGCAAAAGTACTGGATCTCAAAACAGAGCCATTATTAAGGGCCTCTTGTCTTCCACCAATCCAGAAAAATAAATTTTGGTCACACCCAGTTAAAAAAACAGCAAGAAGGCACATTTTAAAATGCCAGTTTGCATTACAATCCCCTGCTTCACATTGTGCCCAGAAAAGCCTGAGATAAAGCAGCAGCAAAATGGAAGGGGTGTTATGGATTCTGGTGTATTCCATCAGAGCAGTGTTTATTCTAATCAATCAACTGTAAAAATAGCAGCTGAGAGTAATTATTAATAATCAAGTAAAATTGGATTATTTCTCTGCACTGCAGTGTTGTCTGGATGGGAAGGCTAGTATAGAAATAAAGTTCATCAGAGCAAGCTAAGGAAATAAAATTGCTGACCTCAGCAGTTCATCAGAGAAGGTGGAAAAAGGAACCTCAACTAAGCATATGGTATACTATCTGCAGCGTATGAAGGTTAACTAAAATAATTACTAGAAGGTGGCTCAACGGCTGAGTTTAGGCATTGAATCAATCCAGATGTATATTCAAATAACAGCAGCAAGACCTACCGCCAGAGTCTTCAATTTCTAAGGTATCTAGTTTTGTGATTCCTAATTTCTGAAAGCACAGTCAGCTCTCTCTTCCAAAATGCAGTGCTTGAGAGGAAGGGCCTTAGATCTTCTCTGAATATGCTGTGTCCTCTGTGCAGCTGTGGTCATGGCTGATTTTATACTCAAGCAATGTAATGGAAACATGTATAATAAGGGACTATTATACTGAACATTTTGCAACATATTTAAGTCAGGAGATTTGGTGTTATTCTGCCTAAACAAACCATAACATGCCATTGCACAGAGAGTCATATTCTCAAACACAAATACTGAATTGTAACTAAAAAACACGCACTTTTACGGCAAAACCAATGGCTCAGGCAACTTCACTCACAAACACAGAACTGCTGTTATGTTAGTTGTTTGTGTCCATGAGTGCCTTGCCTGTGCAATCAAATGGACGTCTTGTAAATACTTTGCAAATACAATTTAAGAGCCACCATTTGAAAATGTAAGTCAGACATGATATTAATGGCTAGACTGAGTATAACTCGGTAAAGCTTCCTTGCAATAAATGAAATTGTACCAGTTAAAAAAAAACTAGGCAGCAAGTCCTAGAACACTATTCCTGGCAAGAAGAAATAGTACCCAGCTGCAAGAGGAATACAATACTGCTACTGAAGAAGGTAGAACTTGGAGTTTTCTGACATCTCTGTGTGCTTAGCCAGAAAACTGAATTAACACAGCAAACATTTTATGTTTAACAGCTTACTAATTACATTTTAAAATTAAATATTTACTCCTATCTTGAGTATTTTTATAGCACCCAACAGCATCTCAGATGAGTTACTCTTCCATTTACTTTAACAATTTCTTAAATTAAAATAATTCCTTATTTAAAAGGGGCTGGGGAGAATCTGGAGAGTTTCTTCCCCTCCCCTCCCCCCTCCAACTGATGGATCACACAGAATGTTACACAGCCCCCAGTTCATATCGTATAGGAATATGGGATCTGAAGAGTCAAGGTTAGCTATAAAGCCATGGGTGAATGTACATATCTACTTTGCTAAGTCTAGCAATCCCTAGAGTTGGCTTTTACATATCACCTGGAGCAAAACATCACTTTCACTGCCCTACTGCGAAGACCAGCTGTGTTTGTCTATTTCTTTCCAACATTTTCTTTTCTATTTCATGAAATAAGGAGGAAAGAAAGAGACACACATGATTTAATTTTTACTTCAAGTTGGATCAGTCCTGAAAAGTTTTGATAGCGTGGATCATCTACCAGAGCAAAAGCATACTATTACTTCTGCAATGTTAGTGTCTGCTTTAAGCACCAGCCCACAGACCAGGATGAAGGAATGGGAAGAGAAGAAACAGCTTTGGACAAAGAGCACATCAAATTCTCTCTCTTTGCGTGGGAGCAAGGGGTTAAGCCTGCTTTGAGCTTCACTTTGTTGTTCATAGCTTGTGCAAGGCCAGCAGTCAATCAATCTTCTCTCTTTCCTTCCTTTTTTTCCTGGGACCCACTGCAGGAATATCATGCCCAGGATCTTGTTTAAATCCACAATTCTTCTCTGTCAAGCCAATTCTTCCCATCCTCCCCAAGGCCCCCCTTCAAGATACCCCCTCCTCCTCTCCCAGAAAAGGACCCTTCTGAGCTCGTTTTGCTAATGTATTCTCAAACCAAATTAGGGGCTCTGACTCTCGGTGAAGTTCGTGAGTTAGTTGCCACGATGCACTGAATTAAAGATACAATCTCGGACTCAAATCAGATTAGAGCCCACACACACACATGCAAAAGCCCACTTTCTAATCAATTTTATAAAGGGCCTTCAGCAGAGATACACTAATGGTATTGAGCTAAGATCTTTAAACTAAGTCTGCAAGAAGTCTGCGGAGATAAAACACCCACTGTATTAAAGAGAAAGCTCTTCACTGTGCCCTTCCCACCTTCCCTGTGCACACGGCAAGAGCCCCTCAAAACACAAAAAAGCTCTTCTGAACCAGAGATGTTCCCTCATGTCCTCCTTTCTTGTCTTTCGACTTCAGACCTTGAAGTCCCTTAGTTTATTCACTTCCTGTCAAGCTGCAGCAGAAGGTCCTTGCACAGAGGGCAGAGGAGACAGGAGATCTACAGAACCCTGATATGTGTTAGGAATTAGACATAATGAGAACACGTGAAGCCTTTTAGGACCATCACGTGAATCTGTAAGAAGTGGGCAAAGTGGAAAATCAGCTGACGAGGTTCAAGGGGAGTTCCTATTCCCACACATGTGCCTTGCAGTCACACACAAGGTGCTAGGCACTGCCCTGGTGCTGGGCACATATAACTAGGATGCCACAACAGCCACATCCTGGCAGAGACATGATTAAGTGTACGCTAAAGGGCTCCCTTTAGAGAGCAACTGCTATGCATGCCCAGCATCTTCACATCCTTCTGCCCTCACCTCTCTGTTTAGCAAGGAGGTTCTCATCTATGGCAATGGGTTTCCTTCTCTAAACCAATGTTCTGACATGAAAAAAAAAAATATATAGTAAGATTACCCAAGAAGGTGACTACAAAGGCAAGACAGAACAGTTTATAAAAGAAGCTGCAACTGCTTATTTAATAGACCGGCCATGGCTAAGTCCTCACCAACCAGAGAATAAGGCAATCTGTGAGTACTCTGGTTTTGCAAGGTTTTCAGTGTCAGACTGGGGAATAATCTTCTGCTCTGTTTCTGCATTTCCAGTAAAAGCACCTCAAAACATTTCAAACACAATAGAAAGCCAAATCTGAGAACCCAACATCAGTCTTTATTTGCTGTCTAAGATGTTTGTTTTGTTTCTAACAAAAGGACAAGAGGATACTGGCTAAGGTTACAGAAAATCTGTATTTTAAAAAAAATCACTGCAAAAATAGAAATTCCTCTTTAGATATAAGGGAATATGCTCCTTCGATCCTCATAAGTTTTCAGATGATCCGAACATTCTTCATTTCTGAAACTCTCGTTGGCAAATTGAATTGTGACATTCTACATACACAGCAGACTCCCCAGTAAATCCTGACAAAAATAAGTCAATCACAAAATAAATTTCTCTGACCCAGAACAAGCTAACATGCATACAAGCCTAACAACACACTGGAAGAGACAACTTGAACTTTCACAGGGCCAACCTTCAACAGAAGGAGCCTTCCCCTTGGATTTTTTTCAGACGGGCGGCAGTTCCTAGAGCTTGGAGGGACAGAGGTGGCCTCCTGCAGCAGAGAGGGATCTGTGGGGCCTTTTCAGTGAAAAGCAGCAATGTGCAGAGACCACAACTCCCAGGTCTCTCTTCATGTTGCAAGGCTCAGAGTCAAACCTATAGTTTGTATAAGCTGCTCCTCCACATTTACTGTGCACATGCATACAGGATACAATCCAAAGGCTGTATGAAACAGCAAGCGCTTTCTGACACAGCTATCACACTCACCATTCACCCCCTCACCAGCTTCCACTAAACAAAGTAAAAGGATTTCAGCAAGAGAGCTGTGGCAGATACGGGGTCTAACGTCTCTACACAATTTTGCTGAGTAAAATTTCACATAGCTCAGAGGGGCTACACTTTCCCTGAGACAGCTTCAGGCCTCGCACCACTGTGGAGTTCTACAACGGTCACGTGCTGAGGATGACGCCAGTTTTCGATGCAATTAACCTTTCCAGCCTAATGAAATGGCTCTATTGGCTGTGGTGGCAGCAAGGAGCCCCTTGACTCTGGCAGGCTCCTGAGGATGGGTTATCGAGGTTGCAGAGCATTACTGCTCCACTTCTATTTGCAGGCTGCTGATGCCAGACCTGAAAGGAGTAGGCAATGCCAGCCCCAGCATCATAGTCCAACATCATATCGATCCTTGGGAGAGGGGACTTGGGTCTGCGCCCATTGATCTGCTGTGTCACAGGCAGCGTTATTCCAGGAACATACCCTGGGCAGCAGGAGAACACAGCTGGGAGGAAGAGGAAATTTCCTCAGATGGGAAAGCATATGGACTACCCCAGGGGTGATACGAAGGCAGCACACTTCTCTTAGGAAGTGTGACTTAGGAAGAACCAGATCTGTGATGGAGCCTCAAGATTTTATGCTCTTTACTCTGAAGCTGGAAAGACAGGCATAACAGCCTTCCCAAGGGTGGGTGACAACTACTGTACCCTAAGAGCTGACGTTTTGGAGTCTCTTTCTTTCTTCCTAGCTGTTGAACTTCTGCATGCAATAAGGCAGGAGAAGGGGAGCTGTGCAAATCTGGTATTACATGCTTAGGCCCCAAAAAGGCACAGCATGTGGAGAAAGCAATGGGTACCTTCGACTCCCACATCAAGCCATCCTGACAATACAGCCCACAGGGATTTCAGTCTTGGAGTTCTGCAATACTGTAAATCTGACCCACATTTGCATATGACTTTAGCAGTCTCTGTTGAGATTTACCCTGCAGTGCTCAGTCCAACACACTTCCTTAATTTCAAACCTGCCACACAGGTCACCAAACTCAAGCAGTCAAAACATTAGAACCTAGATTATACTCTTAAAATTATTAAAATGGCATTAAAACAAAAATCCTGCAAATAAAAAAATTGCTTTTCTTCTGTTTCATGTTCTCAAGCCATGATATCAAATTCCTTCTGTAATGCTGAGAGAAAAAAATTTGGATTAAGAAACAAAACCGTAAATGGTGCATCACTACACTTCAAAAAAAAAGGTTTCATCAAATATTGCAAGATTACAGACCCCTCCTTTCTCCATATTTGTTGTTTTTCTTCTTTCAGTAAAGTTTGCTTTCATTTTCAATGTTTAGCATCATTATTTTCACACACCTTCCTCACTGTCTTTACAAACTGTTGCTGTGTTTTTCAAACACCCACTGTACATTTCAGTGTTCCAATGTGATAAATATATAGCCAGGACACATTCAGAACTCAAGTCCACGTCCTACATGAAACTCTAGTTCCTCTTCATATACTCACTCATTGGAAAACAAAGAAAGAAGAGCTGCCAACCAGCTGGCCTTAGGAGCTTTAAGATGTGTTGTCCATGTGCACCTTCCACTAGGAGGCTTTCTTGGGTTTTTTTAGACCTCATGGAACAGGATAAACTTCACGCAGAAGCTCAATATTCAAAGGCAGAGGAAACAGAGCAGGAGACAGAACATGCATATGGAAAACATATTTTGAAAAAAAAATTAATTATTGTGAACTCTTTCACAATGTGGGGTTATGCACATTCTATCCAGTAATACTTACTTCCCATGGAGGTCAGTCTGGAGCCTATTATTACACAAGATGACAATCTCTGGATAGAGATCATTGAGCGTTTTTTAACTTTTGGCTATAGGAAAGGGGAGCTGAAGAAACCTAGACCCGTGCACATGAAAGGGCAAGAAGTGTTCTCATACCTGGCATGTTCAGTGATGTCTCAGCTCTTAAAGAGCAATTTCCTCTCCTGTCATTACAGAAACGGACTCATATTTTAGCTCTAGTGGGTATTTCAGGACAACCGGAACTGAATCCAACACAGGGAAAAGGATCTCCTACAATCCCAAACAAAACATTTCATACTCTCATTGCTGCACTTCAGAGTCAGTGATCTGTAGTCCCCATTTTCCTGGGAAATTGAAGGAAGCCTGCTGAATGGCACCCTGTCACAATAAAGGTAAGTGCTGCTGGAGGTGGCAGTTTACAGACAGGTGAAGATGCAATGTTAGCACAGCCAACAGGTGGTGAAGGAATGAAAAAGAAATTAATATTTTTGTTGTGGATACCATTAAGCTTTCCTTGGGTGTCAACAGAGCCATATGGCTGTAGAGCAGGTCAGACAAAAAGATGGTGAACAGAGACTAGATGAAGCCTCCTAGTACAGAGACTTTCAGCATCAGCCATCCACAGGCCACCTTGTCTGGTGTTGGTACCAAGGAAAGTTTCCTTATTGGAACTTTCATTTTAAAGAGCCTTTGGCCATTTGGGTCCTAAATTTGAGAAGTAAACGATGATACTGCAGAATTGCCCAGGAGATAAACCTGATTAATAACTTCGCCTTATTTACTGACCTGGGAAGTAATTAACCCATCAATATTGCCCTTCTTCAAGTTACAAAGCTTCCCAGAATAACAGAGCCACATAGCATTCACATTGGTAGAATTCAAACACTTTAACTCATCCAGTTTGGGGCAAAGCAACACTGCAGATTAGGCTGAGGTGAAAGGAGAAGCAAACCTTCAGTGGCTCAAAAAGGTATGTGACGCAGTCCTGGGAAGCCCTGGATTTCACTAATGAGACAGAAGCAATCAGAAGAAGATGGGAACCATGGTGGGGAGGGGGAGGTAGAAGAGAAATAATTCTGAAAACTCTAAAAGGTGGCAGAAAAGAAAAACTGAAAAATAAGTCCCAAGAACCATAAATTAAAGGCAATCTGGATTAGACTGAAGCAGATACATCTCCAAAGGAGAAAGTCAACAGATAAGCAGAAGTAAGAAAAACACTTTGTCATTTATGACTTCAGCACAGAGTATGAACAGATGAAGGACACAGACAGTGTAATACAGATGCTGCCAGGGAAAAAAGGTCTCTGAAATCAGTGCTTACACACACATTGCAGTACATGGAGACCTCCTCACAAAGGAGGATGTTTTCCAGAACTACAAAATGTGCTTCTCTCAAATATCTGAGCGTGCAAATCAGGACTGCCATGTTCATTTTAAGTTTACACATACACATGTAGGAACATGCTTAGAAGAAGAGGCAAAGTAGTATTTACTGAAAAATCTGTGACAAAGTAGCATTTGGTGCATTTGGACAGCACATAAGCTTTCCTTATGACTACAGAAATTCAAGCTAAAGGGCCTAGCACAGGGCACCCATCTTCAGGAACTTCTTTCCAACCAAAGCAAAACTGGAAAACAAAATAATTTGTGTGATGGTGTCTGGGACAGGACAGGTTGTATTATTAAAGGCATTATTCTCATTACAAAAGCACTTCACAGACCCAAAGTATTATGCAGTGTACTATGTATTAAAGATCTGTCTTCATCCATAAGAACTTGCATTCCAGAGACAGACTAAAAGATAGAAAATGTTTTTATTCACAATTTACAGACAGGGAGAGAATCAGAGACTTGAAGTGTTTGCTCAGTTCACCTAGGGAAGTTACAGAAGAGCTGGGAACTGGGCCTCAGTCCTGATTCCAGCTTTAGAACATCCAGCCTCCTTATGAAACAGAAAGTGGGAAAGCTGCTTAATCATGGGAGTTACTTTGTGTGCTTCCAAGAGCTATATATGTACTTCATTTATTGGTGGGGACATAATACCACAGAAACAAAAAATCTCTTTTTAGTGAAAAATACCATTCTCAAAAACTTTCGCATTTCCTCCAAAACTTTCTCTATAAGTACATTTGAACAATTTTCATTAATTTTTTTCCTTCATGAAGTATGTTTGCTTTTATTTTGCGTCAGTTATTTTAAGAGAAAAATCATTTTCTCTCAGAGATTACAATAGTGCAAGTTTTTCTTCAGCACAGCTAGGAAAAAAAAATTTTCTCAAGCTAAAATTTTACCACTGCCTTGGGAAGTTAAAAAATCCCCAAAAGCCCTAGAAATAATCTCCACTCACTGGGAACACAAACCAGACAACAGAAGTCCTGGGCAGGAGAAACAACAACTTGAGTGTCTGCAAGAGAAGGAAGGAAACGGGGAAAAGTTTCCTCTGCCAGGCCAGAAAGCATTAACTCCGCACTCTGTGAGCACCGCAGCTAGGGTTTGGGGAGCCTGTGCTGCCATCTTCAGGGATGCTCTCACCTTTCTGTGACCCAAAATCTCAAATAAAGGAAAACAAAAAAGGGGAAAATTTCCACAAAAAAAAAAGGAAGATAAAAATGAGATATCAGCTTCGCTCTTTTCCCTCCAGTATTGCTGGTTGCCTTGTCTTGACTAGTTCACAGAGAAACATAGAAATTAAAACTGGGAAAGCCAAATAAATCCTGCCTAGACCACATGCATCCCCAAGTTGCACTAAAGCTAACTAATCATTGGTGTTTAGTCGTGTCTGATTTCTCTCTCCTCTTCTGTTGCAGAGTAGGATTATTCACTGAGCCTCTACGGCAGATGCTCAGTCGATGCTAACTAACCCTTCTCTTGACAAAGCAATTTCAAAGAGACAGAGTGAAAGACCCTGACCCTTTCCCACAAGGGCTGAATTAAAATGAGTTAATTGTGTGCCCACAGGCTTCTCAAAGCTCTGTTTTGCAAGAAAAATCACAGGTATTCAAAAAATTCATGAATCTGTTACTCTTCCTAAGACAAAACATTGAGATTTGAGATGCTGTGGGGATACATGCTGCGTAATAATGATGGTAAATTGTAGAGGACAAACCATATTCTCCTTGTTTCTGACCTAGTGGCCATGTGCATATCTCCAGTCATTTTGAAGTGCTTTCTGGTGTGCAACTCTCCCTTTTTTTTCCACTAAAACCCGTTCCACATTGTTGTGAATTCTTTGTCTCTTCTCTTAGTTCTTACCTTTTTACACATTCCTTACATTTTTCAAATTGCATTACAGGCTTCCAGCCAGAAGGCCCTCATGGACCAAATATTACACAACAAAATACGATACACTAATATCTGGTTTTCAAGTTGAAAATCATGTTGTTCCCCAGCTGCTACACTGAGACAGAACTTTCTTTGCTGGTCTTAACACTGACTGAATGGGAACCGTATTCTTCACATCTCTATTGCCCTCTGGACTTACTATCCCCACACCCTCAGTAAATGTGACTGTTTCATCTTAATTAATCTAAAAAACATTTTTACTCAAACTAATCACCAAGTATTTGCTCCTACTTAGGTCAGTATAAGCACTCAAGGTTATAGATACAAAAAAGGACTATTGTGTTTTATTAACTTTAACAATTCAGTTTTGTTTAAAGCTTTTGGCTTTGTATTTTATCTTGCCAAGGTTACAGTTATTATCTCACAAAATGGAAAGTTCCTTTTTTATCCACTCAGGTCACTGTAATAAATATGTTAAAAATTATGATTTACAGTGAATAAGAACCAACAAGGTGTATCTTTCACCCAAAAGGACTTCAAACTGCTACTCAAAATTATATGCACATTAAGACATTAAGGGACTGCTTCACTCATCCCATCTCTGAAGTCTAACCCAGAAGCCCTTTTTCAGCCAGAGCTCAAGAAGCAAGAAAAAGACTTGTCTGTCCATTTAAGCTATAATGGAAAATAAGGAAAAATGCAAATGCCAGAGCTGAAATTTAATCAGAACATTGATATCTACCAAATAACCAATACTGCAATGCCACAATGTGGTGCCAGGGTCACAGACACAACGCTGGTGCTTGGTTTAGGTGCTAGCTCTCAGAGCAAAGAATTTTTCATAAGCAACACCAGCTCATGCTCTGCACCTTCCACGTTTGCTTGGTTGCCTCCTGCTAAGCTTTGCTAGCCTGCAACAACAGTCAGGATCACAATTCAGCATAAGTATGAATGAAAGAGGCAGAAAAAAGTAAATTATTTGTTCCTAACTCTAGAGACTCAATTAAAAAAAAAAAAAAAAAAAAGGCAGACAGAGTAGAAAGCTGTCGTTTTGCTGATGGATTATTTTAAAGCCATTCCACAAAATTTAATTGACAGTCTTGTCTCACGTTGTCCTGGTCCTTTCCATGATCCATCACATGCACTCAGCTTGGTCCATATGTTTTGCTTGTCTTTCAAACACTCACCTGCCTTCCCCCATACCATCCCTGACTTCATTCAACCAGCCGGCTGACGCTGTCTTGCAGCCACTGCCTGCGATGTATCCCTCTGCAAGACCCACAACTACTGAAAACACTGGCAGAAAGCAATTTGCTAATGATGGGTGAGATGTGCAATGAAGGACTCATGCTCCGTCTTTTTGAAATCTGTACAAAACAAAAATGCACTCTCAGCCTATAAAATGGGACAGATTGTTTTTCTTTTCCCAAGTGCTGGCCTGCCGCTGGTCTAGGAAAAAAGAATAAAGCTGGAAAATCCTTCACCTTCTCAGTTTTCTGATCTCTGCCTCAGTGCCTTCTCTGCTGCTCCTTTTCCTTTCCCTATTCACAGCACAGTTTCGAGGGCAGTACCATGTTTCATCACACCTCTAACAGCCGGGAGTGCACAGCACTCTGGGCCCTAGGAAGAGGCATTCCCCATGCTATCCTAGGGTGAACCTGCAGACCTGCTGCTCTGTGCCTCTGAGCCTCTGTGACTGTTCCCAAAAGGACACGTGGAGGCAGAGGGGAGATGTGTGTCACACTGGGTGAATGGCTGCTGCTGCAGAGGAGGGCATGAAAGACAAGCTCCAGAGGAAATAGTGGCTACTGCGGGCCACTACGGGGGAGCATGCACAGAGCCAGCAGGAGACAGCTTATCCATGCTGTGCTTTGGTCTGTGCAGTAATTCCAGCCTCTCACTTTCATGAGTGCTAAATTCACACAAAAATGTTTTTTTTAAAACCCACCACAGGCGATTAAGCTGTGATCTAGATTAATTAGCTGCCATATTTCATTTTTAAAATCAGAACTGGCCTGTGCTGACACTAGGGAAACTTACAATATTTTTACTCGTACCTAACTGCCTCTGATTTTTCACGCTGCCTAGAACTGAGCAGCTGCTCCCAGTCTCACTCACCCACGTCAGGCAACTGCCTTCACCCACTGCTGGAAGCAATCCTGCTGCACCCCTGGGGATGGGTGCTGGGAGGAGGATAGAGAACCAGGGATCACCTAATGAAAGTGCTGACCCTGGTGTAACCCACGTGCCCCGAGTAGCATTGCTTCAGTGTTGAAAACAAAAGATTGATGAATTGTATAATGTACTTTTACTGCTGCTAATTTTTCTGAGTGCTGCTATTTTGTGTCTCCTGGAGGCTAACAGGCCCCTTTGGCCACAAAGCAATATTTACTCCATCCTGGCAGCTGGGCTGCTGGAGGCAAAAGATGCGTCCTTGCTACCCAAGTGATAAGAAAATGTCAGAATGCACATCATGAAAAGGACATGTCTAACAGAGGTTCAGCACCACTCATGGAAACAAGGCTTACCTTCTACCTCCTACTCCTGTGAAGTTCTTTCACTTTGCTCCTTTAAATCCTTGCAGAAAGCAGGGGATAGGCAACAACCTTGTTTAAGTAATGTCATGGACTAACTTTTCCAAAACTAATTTCTGAGATGATAGACTCTCTTGTCCAGTACTACATTGCTCCCTGTCCATTAAAACTGTAGCTTCTCAGAACAAATGCTGTTCAGCCAACCTCCACAAAGTACCTTTTAATTTGGATGACACTTCAAATAAGTGTTGGGCTCAAAAGCCCCAGTCCCAAATCTATATCTCCTCCTGGGATTCTCTCACGGATTTAATATGTTCATGCTCCTGTTGTTTCATGTTTTATGCACTATCTTTACAGGAGTCATCCTAACAGCACCTTCGTTAGGCCGAGGAGACGCTGAGACTCAGCTCAGCAAGAAGTATCTCCTGTAACAGAGATGAAGCTTTAGTACAATTGGACACACACGGGAGGTGTGTAGAAGTTGCATGCATAAGGCACTAATAGGTAAGGTAGCAAATTATTTTACACCAAGAAGTAGAAGGCAGACACTATGAAACTCTACTTATGTTCATTGGCATATGAAGTATTTATATGAATATCAATGCAAAGTATTTCTCAAAACCAGGTAAAACACATAACCTTCCTTTTCTTCCCCATCTCTATATACAATTTCTAGACCAAGGACAGCACAACAGTAAAGAGCCACCAGAACAGGAGCAATGCCATCAGCCCATGAACTTCTCAAGCTGAAGAGGTTTGCCATGTGCTGTTTTCTGTTTCCCCCATCTCACTCAGCAGAAAGGACTTCAGAGAAAAGTAAAAGTTGGGAGAAAGTGAAACCATCTCCTGCACCACAGTGCAGGGGCCAACAAGCAGGCAACAGGCAAGCAACCTATAATCCTGCAACACAGCATAAAGACTTGACACCATATGAATAGCCAGCAGTGACCAGCAGAACAGGCCAGAAAGTTTTTTTAAATTGGTAGTAGTCCCCAGTCCCTCTCTTTTCCAGCTCACCAACTGTGAGCTTTTTCTCCAGGAAACATTCTGTAATATCTCTCTATCTCAATTAAAAAGGTCAGCTAAGCTTTTCCTTCTTCCATGCCAAGCCAGTGTTGCTCTAACTTGCCCCAGCCGAAGCACAGGACTCCACTTCCATTCCACCTCACAGCAATGCATCATTCCTGCCTTCTCCATTCCCTTGGAGCAGAAGTGCAGCACAGGCCTCCTAGCAGCTGCTTATGTGCATCCTTCTTCTCTAGTTGCAGGCACACTAAACACACTGTAATAAATCTCCCCATCCCAAGAGAACAGTTCCCTTTCTTCAGGCCCCCCACGACATTACACACAGCAGCTCTTCCCAATGTCAAAAGCTCCATTTCAAAGCTCCTTCTGCCTCTGAAATATCCCACTGCTCTATGTCTCATCACCTCTCCCAGTGCAATTTGCTCCCAGCACTGACTGGCTTTCAGGTTCCCCACAACAGGTTCAGGAGCCAGACTGTGCTTTCAGCCAGTGACAGGGGCCATGATGGGTCTGTCAGGTGGAAGGGACCTGTGCGTTTTTGCGGGCAAGCTTTACATATTGCCTCTTCCTCACCTCACAAGGATCCCGCTGACAACTTTCACCTTGTAGCAGAAAAACAAAACAAGACAGTCTGCAAATGTGAAATAAAGTCCACTTCCAGGGCTGTGGTCATACAGTGCATACTGAATTAAAAAGCTGGAACAAAAAACAAAGCAATAGTTTTGCAAGGTTTGACCCCAATTTTAAAGCCAATTCTCCTTCAATTTTAGCAATAGAAACCTGTGGATGTGCTAGCAAAATCTTTCTTCCTCCTCTATGATGTCTCCTAAAGCTGTTGCATTCAAATTCCAGCTTTTTGCAGGAAGCACTGCCTGTGAATTTTCAGTAAGTTAAATGAGAAAAGGGGTGAGAAATACGTATTTCCTAACACGCATCAGACAAAAACCTTAGTCACATGTCAAGATGTAGCCGCAGTGACTGGACTTCTGCCCTCGGCTTTTCAGCCACCATTGCTCCATCCCAGCCTCCATGACACAGGTTCTACCCTTGCTTGCCCTTCTTCCAGCTCATGATCAAACACAGCTCGAACAGTGTCCAGCAGAAGTATACCATTTACAATCCAAAATGCTCAAGATCATTCTGAATCATCAACTCTTCTTTGGATCTCTTGTGTAGAGAAGTAGAGTCTTGTTTGGCATTGCATTCTGCTTTTCCTTGCAGCATCATAGCTATCAGGATTCTACAGAATCAGATGGTGCTAAACTTGGATTTCCTCTTAGATTTCTCTGTTACATTTGCCTTCTTCTTTTTCTTGATTTTAATTTTATCTATTGCTATAAAGATACAATTGCTGCTCAGTTTGATGGCATTATATAGATACTTTAAAAGGAGCTTGAAACTGGAGTCAGGTCTCTTCTTCCCAGCTATCCTGTTGCAGTCTTCTTTCTCCTTTGCACAGGACTTCTTTCATGGGTTTCATCCTCATGAATTTGTCAAAGGCCATTCTCCTCTGGAAATCTCTGGAATTCCCCACATGTTGGAATGCTTCTTTGGAGTCCTCCTTTGCTCATCTCTGGTGTGTTTTTATCCCGATAATGTTCCTTGCAACTTCAGCGAGTTCACACTTCACCTCCTCTCATACCTCATTTGGCATTTTGTCCTCTGTGCATTTTAGCAATGCATCAAACTGCTCTTCAATTAACCACTATGTAGCCTTCTCCAACATATTCCTTATTTTTCCCAAAGGGCTGAAAGAATCATTTCATGCATTAGAAGCATGAAACCTGAACTCTGAAAGAAGCAGCCAGTGATCTGAGGAAGTAACAGCACCTAGTAGAGTTTAACGGAAAGAAAATCACTTATTTCTGTCATTCTCATCCAAAGCTTTAGTTGGTTCCTGTCCTCCCCTTCAATGTGGTGTTTATATTGGTTCCAGGTATATCTTCTTCTACTGTGATGTTTAACTGAATGGCCTACTATTAATCTTGTGCCAGTTTTACATTGGTGTAGCCCATCTATTTTCACAGTTACTTGTCCTTTACACTAGCAAAAATGACAGTAGATTCATATTCAAAGTACCTTAGAAGACAGTTTTAAAAAGAAAGTTCCCAAACACACTCAAAGCTTGTAGACGGTTTCTTCATCTTGTGGCTTCTGCTTGTCTAGTTTCCCATATAAATTCTCAAAACCAGCCTCTTCCTTCAACAGCAGTGACAGCATTTCATGGTTGTTAGCTGCTCTCAGAAGATGAGTAACCCAGTATAAATTACCTACTGCTGTGAGTGAAACAGAACCTGTTAGCACAGTAGTCGCTTCTAGGAGGCAGCAAGTGCTGACTACATTATTACAGAAGGAAGGTTTTCTATCACAGTCAAAGTCATTTTAATATGGCATTATGCTCAAAGACTTTTCTGTATGGCTATTGCAAGTTTTTTTCATTGGTTCAGTAGTCCACATCATGAACAGTGGCAAATCCTTGTCCTAGCTCTGACATTGGTGATGTACCAAAGCTACAGTGGGACCACTCAGTTGTCATTCTCCCAGAAGAAACCAGAGACAGTGAGGATTGAGAGCAGGGATCAGAACAATGGTAACCCTCAAATAATTGGACTGTTCCTTTTAAATCTGCATTTAATTGTTGCTCATTGCTATTCATTTATCCTGTTAAGAAAAGACAGAGTAGGTGATAGACCAATTGATAAACCAGCTACTGAGCCAGAAAAAGATTCAGAGGATATTTAAAACAAATACCGTATGTATTCATCATACTGTGATGTGGATAAATTATAATCTCAACTAGACGAGAAATCTCTGTATCTCCTAGTGACACACAATAGATGCTTTTGATGAACCAACTGTAAATTGACAACATACCTTTCATTCTTAACTCAGGCTGCAAGAGCCCAGCAATTCAGTTCTCAGTGATACACTTATACTCCCAGGAAACCAGGAAAGGGATACTTCAACATATATCTGTGTGTCACTTTATTAGGACGAGACTGACAAACTAGATAGCAATTCTAGACTCCATAGAACAACTGGGTAAACTCAAGTATAAGGTAAAAAGCCTCAAAGAACACAACATGAAGGCATGAAGTGAAATACAGTAGCGTCTTTCTGAACATAAGCAAACACTTTTTCACTGTGGTGGGTGACCAAGCACTTGCACAGATTGCCCAGAGAGGTTGTGAAGTCACCCATCGTGGAGATACTCAAAAGCTGTCTGGACCTGATCCTAAGCAATCAGCTCCAGATGGTCGTGCTTGAGCAAGGGGTTGGACCAGATGACCTCCAGAGGTCTCTTCCAACCTCAACCATTCTGTGATTCTGTGAGAAAGCAAGAGATCGCTTTATTTAGAAAACTGTACAAATGATGCAGTAGTAAAGATTAATGCATTCTTCAAAGACTGCATGAAACTCATGTGAAACACTAAGGTTTCTCTTTCTCTATTAAAATTCTTCACCATGAGATCTTCATAGACTGTGGAATAACTCTGCAGGGGATGTGGTGACAGCATTCAAACTTATACTAGTAAGATGCTGAAGGGAGGGTGTAGAGTAGGACACAACAGGGATGACAGTGTCTCCCTGGAGGCTCCGCGAGGTCCACGAACATAGAAACTCTCTCTTAATGCAGTAATGAGAGCACTGCCAAGATGCCCAGGAGAAACCCACAGGTACTTTCAGAGGACAGAGTAATTTGAACATTTTCAAAGAGGTGGCCTGTGAATAGAAAGGTGCAATGGCTGCTCTCCAGGCAAGCCCTGCAGCCCCCTTTGCAACACAGTGCACTGTCGGCAGAGCCCTGCAGATGGCTGCAGAGCTCTTTCAGCTCCTACCTGCGCTAGAGCAGTGGGCAGTTGGCAGCAAAGCCACTGGCCGGTCCCTCACTGAAGGAAGCAACACTGTTTTCTCAAAAGATGGACACTTCTCTCTGTGCTGCCTTTTTTTCTACGCAAATGTAACAGCCAGTCACCTGCAGGCTGAATATCACTGTCTTTAACCTCTCAAAGATCCTCTATTTACAAATTTTCCCACAACGACAGCTGAAAGACAGAGACACTGCAGTTCTTAAACCGAGCAACGGAGAACTCTTCATACACGAGGACAATTTGTTGCTTTTCTTACTAAGGGTCTGCAGTCCTAAGAAGCTCTTATGGAACAGATATTTGAAAAGATGAATCCATTCCTCTCTTGCTCATGACGACGTATCCTTTCTCCCTTCCCCAGACCTCCACCTAACTGCGCTGCACCTATACCTCATGTCAGGCTCAAGCACTGTTCCTGAAACAAGCCACTTTTGTCCACTGGCTTTCCCTTAAATTCTGCCTTTAGCTCTGAATCCTTTTTTTAAAAAATAAAAAAATTTGAGATCTCCATCACTCTGGATGCCCTCCTTCCCCCGAAGCCATGTCTCCTACTTCCTTCTCCTCTATCCAGTGCTACACAACAGATAAGTATAGGGACAAGGTGTTTTACATCACAAAATTTTGTGTGAAATTCTCCATCTGTCTGGAGGGATACATGAGTTTTTCTGTGCCCACCTTCTATCAGTTAAATGCTTTGAGTGCAGGATAGCCTGATGTCTGTACAGGTCTCTCAATGCATTACGGACAGCTCCCCACCACTGACACTAAGAGGAATTTGATGCCCACGGGAGATAACTCTCCTTGAAAATTCCAGTTGCATTAAGATAGCTTGAACGGTTTCTTCATATGTATTTACCTACTCCCTTTCCAATCTATGCATCTGAATCAAATTATTGTCTCAGAAGAGGGAGTCAAGAACTTTTAATAGACACCAGCCGCCCAACCTCTTTTAATCCATGCAATATTAAACTTGTTAGTCATCAGGATAACAATCCTATTTACAAATCAGCTACCTTTATCAGATAACCAGTGGGACCTAGTACAATACCTATTAGTCCAACAACCTCACCACCAAGATATATAACTGCTTCTGTACAAAAACCTTTCTTCTAATCCTTCTTAAACTCAACAAGACTGATTGGCTTTTATTATTCATGAATTAATTTTTAACTCTTGGTCCAACAGGGGAATTGAATCTATAACATTTTGCAGAGACTGAAGCAAAGTGATAGTATGTTGAAAAAGTAAACCAGCCTAAAGCAGGTATTTTTTCTTCTTTCAACCAACAATTAAAGTGGGGGGGGACGACACACATGACACCTGAATCTGTTTTTCCATAAACTCCTGGGGGAAAATTCTAAAGCAAGTTAGTGTATTAAAACATGTATAGATATCACATCACTGTACCGTGAGAGTTTTTGTTCTTGTTTCATAATAATGTTATTTTTAAAAGGCTGTGGAATTAAATTTGTTCATATTTTTAAAAATAAGTCTATCTTACAATAGGAAATCAAGAAGTGAAATTTCAACAAAGACAGTCCATATTATTAGAGAAGTAATGATCATGGGCAGAGATTAGGGCTTATAGCTCCTCTATAATGACAGCCCTCTAACTGTAATTGCTAAAAAAATAAAAAAAAGAACTGCTCTGTTGGAAAATAAAAACACTTATAAAAATAGAATAGTAAGAAACACTGTAGGTGATGAAACAAACAAACAAAAAAACCCAAAATATCTTCTAATCAAACAACCTTTTAAGGTTATTTTCCCGTAAGGGGAAGCACATTATATTTTGTCTTACCAAACCAAAATCACAGTAAAAAAAAAGTTTCCAAAATAACCCAAAATTAAATAAATAGATAAAAGTCAATGATTCGAAATTTCTTTTATGGCTCTGGCACATGAGACCATCTTTATTTGGACAATGTTATAGCTGGGTGTATGTTTGCATACTGTTTTTAAAATTACCCTCTGATACTTTGTTTAAAGAAAATCTCTGTTCCTCTTTAAAAATCACCAATTCATTGATTTATAAACAGAAGATCTAACTGCAGTTATTCAGTAGCACCTAACCCTACATAATCCATAATTACATATATTCCAAGAAAAACATCCAATTGTTTTTATAAGTACAAATGTTCTATATGGTATATTTGTAAAGCTTTTTACATTTACAAAACACCTTCTATGTAAGGCTATGAACAGATTTACAAACTTGAATTAATAAAGACTCGGAACAACCTTGTGATGAAGACAGACATACCTATCCTTATTTTTTTATATAGATTGATACACTAATGCACACAGAAATATGCATTCACATGCAGAAAGGCTTGCATATGCATAAAAGGAGACATACAGATAAGTGAAATAGTACTACGCAATATTGAATGAACACTTGGCTATACATAAAATTATACAGTTCATACACGTGTGTTCTGTTAATTCATAGTATAGGCACAAGTATGTAAAATTAAGGGTGTACACCCTCCAACAGACATTGATCCATGCACTTACAGATCGCTGTAGGCAAGGAAACTCTTTTCTCTCCTACTTCGATGCATTCTAGTCCTCTACAGCGTGCTTGGTGCCCCTACGCAAATTGTATCAGTTATTCCAAAGGAGATGCATCTGGCATCATCTATGTAAAATTCTACATAAGGACACATGATACACTTAAACATTGTTTTCTTAAGGCCATAGTTGCTACAATTTATTAAGGCAAAGAGAACCTACAGGAGGTAAAGTCATCATTCTTCGCAATGCCCAAGCACCAATATGCAAGTTCCCGTGTCAGGATGCCCTCGGCTTTGAAGGTGAGTTTCAGCTGTATCAGACAGCTACCCCAGTCCCTGGTTAGGCTGCATTGCAGGCTGCACATCATTGCTTGGAAGTCGCTGTTTAACACAGGTGTATGGAGTGCCCTGATCCAGCCAGATACCTTTGCACTACTGATGAATCAGGTAACAAAAATTGTCTACTGAAGTGTCAGGCAGTGCACACCAAAGCTTTTAGAATCATAGGAGAATGTTTCAAGTGTCTCCTGGTACCATTACCCCCTTAGTCTACAAAAATGACAAAAACCACCAAAAAATCCCGTCAACAGAAATACAAAAACTACGAAGAAACTGAATTAAACTTTTAAAGAGAAAAGCAGAAGCAACATCCTATACATCTGAAAAGGAACTGAAGAAGGATTGAACTTGTGTGTTCTAAAGAATTAAATCGCTCTTCCCCTTCAGCACTTTCTGAACTGTTAAAACCAGATGACAATCCTATGCCATACATGTTCCCAAAACAAAGAAAAATAAAATGACAGCAACTCTTAAAAATTGCTGTATAAATCAAAGATTGTTTTAAAAATAAAAACCAAAGTATGTAGAAAATGTACACATTTAAAATGTGTATTGGTTAATTCTGGTTATGTGCACCAAAAATAAATTTTAAACAAATTCCTGAAATCAGTACCATCCTATGTTCTCCGCTATGTTACCACATCTGTGAAAAACTCATCTAGATAAGTATAATTTCTTAAATCAGGAAACAAATAATATGTCTGAGAATTAGAAACTTGTCAGCTTGACTGAATAAAAATAAAAACAACATAGAGAATTTCTGAAAAATAAAATCTGCTGAAGAATAACTCTTCAGTGTCCTTCAGCTGTTTAATTTTTTAATATAAAAAATGATATAAATCTCAGTGAGAAATCTGGTTTGTAATCATTCATGTCAGTACATCAAAAAAAAAGTACTTGCGGCTGCTGATAGAAAATTGTATTTCTGTCTTATTTTCAAACACATTCTTAAAATTATCATCTTCATATGCAAAATCATAACAGGAGAATTGAACATTTTTTTAAAGCTGTTCTTTTGACCTTTGTCTTGAGTGAAAGGACATTGAGACAATACACTCACCAGCATTGTTCACAGTGACGGCTCCATCACCGGAGATTGAGGGCCATTATTACAAAAGCGAACTTTAAAGTGCCATGAAAAAAAGGGGAAGGAACTAGAAAATAATACTTCTAAATATGTTGTATGTACAAACAGCCTTTCTGACCAGCAGACACACAGCAAGAAGTAATTTTCAAGTAAAAACAGCTGCAGTAAAATACAGACAATCAATTCAAAACAAAAGGTGCTGTAAGAAATTTTCTCCTGTTATGCAGGATACTCTACGCTGGAGGTCCCAATTCCATCACCCAAATTGTGGGCTATTTTAATTTAAGAAAAATATTTGGCCCTTAAAATACGTGATAAATCAAACACAATTTCTGGGAATGGAAAAGGAACATTTGGACTGAAAGAAGGAGAACTCAGAGGCTCTTAACCCACCAAGAAGAAACTGGAACTGGCTTCCTTTTCCTTCCAAGCTTTCAACAGGATGCAATATTTGCAAGATGTTCTTACAGTCATGACAAAAAATTGTATAAAAACAGCTACCCCAATCTAACCTATTTCCTTTCACATACACAAAAATGCAAGAATATTCTTGTCCAAAACAAGAACAGTCCAATCACAAATTTCATTGCAATTTAAGTCCTAACCTGAAATCAGAAAAGTAAAAAGAGATAATATTCACATGAAAAAGCAAAGTAGCCCCTTATAGCTTCCAATGCACACATAGGTTTGTGACCTTACGAACAGATTCTGTGTTGTTCATTAAATCCTAAATTGTTGTTCACTAAATCAGGAATATTCTTTGTAGGACAAAAAAAGTCATCCTAAGGGTGACTAAACTGAGATTTACCAGGATTCCACAAAGTGAACAGGATTTGTTAGATATTTGTTCCTCCCCCATTCAGAAAGGGGATTGCAAGAAAATTCCAGCTCAGCAGGGACAGAGAGCCATCGCAGGTTGTGTGATAGCAGCTTGCCACCTGCTTTTCGCAAGTTGTCTCTGCGAAGTGCAAGGGGCACTGAGTAGTAACGTTGCCTGTGGTGATAGGAATGCACTGAACAGCTCAGTATGCAAAAGCACTTACTGGTACACAGTGCTCTTCACAAAGGACATTGCAGAATGCTTTCCAGGCTGTGTCAGAAGTGCAAGGAGAGGAAATATTAGTGCATGTGTCACAGGAGGAACATAAGCATTTGCTATTACAATTAAAGGAAGGTATAAGCAAATACAGGTACAATGCTGCTCATAGCCAGAGAAAAAACGAGGGGTCGGAGTGGGAATGTGGAGAAAGACAGGAAATTTAGCAGCAGTCAGATTAGAAGAAACATTTCTCTGCAAGAACAGCAAGGGTTAACGGTAACATACAAGCCCCGGTCCAGTCAAGATAGGGTCAAATGATGTGCAGTGAAAGTTTCAAGGCCTCAATCCCCCAGAGCTTGTTTGCTAATTACATTTGCAATTACAAACATGACAAATATATTATTATACAGTGCGTTCCACCTTGAGCAGACATGTTTCTCCTCACGGACAGTCACTGCCAGCAGCCAGACTCTCAAGCACTGGAAGAATCAAAGTCCAGCTGCAAGCATCATTTTGTGGGCATGTCTATTGCTCTGAAGAGACAGGGTAAAG